>NC_044053.1:10187507-10325007 GCF_902167405.1 Gadus morhua
TTATACTGACGAGAATGAATCAATGGGGGTTGTTATCCCCACGTACACCGCACCACAGACGATGCCTCTGGTCAAGGTGCACCTGTCATTATTCCTTGCCGTGATAACATCCTACACCGCTTGCTGTGAGTAAACAAGGTATTCCCTCAGCCAACCACCTCGTTTCTCCTGCAGATACACGGTGGACCTCAGGAAAAAGCCCCCTGTGAAGATACAGCCCCCCTTCCTCCGGCCTGATCTCTCCGACTGCCAGATCATCATCAAGGTCAGCGACAACGGCCTTCACAGCACGGTGATCAGCTCCAAGGTGAGCCTCCCTCTTCCTCCTTCGCAGACCTCTCTTATCCGCTGGGCCGGCAGCTCATGAATGATTACTATTGGAGTCGTCTAGCAGACGCTTTTAGCCCCCTTGGCTCGCAGGGAATTCAGACGCGTGGCATTAATGACCAGGCCAGTGATGAGGTTACGATGCTCAAGAGTGTGGCGGGGGTTCAGACCAGGAACCTTTCGGCTGGGAGTCCCACTATAGTATACACTACCCTATCCTGTCATTTGCAGCAAAACAACCCTCCGTCAGCCTCGTAGTTGAAAGAATACAGTAGACATAGATGTATGTCTGTGCTGTAGATGGGTGATACGAAAGGGGTTGATTTAGGCAGAGGGCTTGTGGTCGGGACTTATTGATGTGATGAAAATTGCTACTGCTACCCGATGGAGTTGTAAATCTGACAAAACGTTGACTTTCATAATATTTCTGAAAAACATATCACACCAGCCATATCCTTTTATTAATACCGAAAGCAAAATGTAGTATTTATCCAGTTCTCTCTTATGACATCAAGGGAGCTTGTTCAGTGCAAGACTCAGTTTCCACTCCGCAGGAGTTTACCTCCTACGTGTATATAATATATAGATGGAGCGCTTTGCACTTCCATTGGCTTTTTAACGTGGTTGGATGAGACTCTAAATCTGGATACCTGCTTCTGCGGTACCTAGATGTTGCTGCAGTTTAAATAACCTTTTATTGATCTAATATAAACAATCTATTTCAAAAAGAACAAAGCACGGCTCCAGACTTTGAATCAAAGTTTCAAAATTTTCCCTTGCAATTATACACGCCAGGAGGCAGTAGATGATTAGTTTCAGAATAAACAAAACGGTAGCAGAAATCAATGCGTTGAACTGTATTGTTTATCTGGATCTTAACACTGCTACCCCCCCCCCCCCCCCCCCCCCCCCCCCCCCCCCCCAGCAAAAAATGTAATTGTGAACTTTTTCTTCTTCCTCCACTGACTCTTGTTTCACATGTGTAGACGTCATTTTAACTCTGACACTTCTCCCACCTTTCCCCTTTTCCACCTCCACCCATGCCTCCCTCTCTCTCTGCCCGCCCAACACAGTCCAAAAGCAGCCTAAATGTCCTGGATGAGACTGACACACAGCCCCCTCTGCCCCCCAAGGCTGACCGGTACAACCAGCTGAAAAATCAGATCACCGCCACCGAAGGTAAGCCCCGCCACACACACACACACACACACACACACACACACACACACACACACACACACACACACACACACACACACACACACACACACACACACACAGGGTCATATATCAACAGTCCATCCTCTTTCTCCATCTACGCTGCACAAAACTGCCGTCCTAAAGCCACATTGAAGCAGGCCGCGTGTTGGCGTTAAAGCAGGGTATAGTCTGATGAATGTGATGGCCTGCACCGCCGGCACAGCTCTTTAAACTTCGGGCCCGGAGGATTGTATGATTTGCAACCAAGATTGGGCCCTAGTACGCACCCAGGTGGCTCCTATTGTTTAGCTCGAAAAGCTAGGCGAGGTAATTGCATCGTGAATCGCTGTCCAGGTTCCCCCCCTGCCAAATAGAGCGATAACAGAGAGGGGAATTGGAAGCACAATCCGATCTATGACCTGAGCTACGACTAGCAGCAGGCAAAGTCTTGTGTTAAGGGAAAGGACACTGAAATGATCGCTTTAGAGAATGTCGTATTCGTGTCGTACAACAAGTGTAGCGTAATTATGAAACGCATAAATCTCCTGTGGTTCAATTCCGTAGGTAGTTTCCCCATGGTGCAATATGTCAGGGAGTTTAATCGTTTTATCTCGGGTCTTTATCTTTTGCACACAACGCTACTGCCTCCTCCTGGCAGTAACGGATACTGCAGTTGTGACGGTGCTGAATTGTTTGCCACCATACTGGAAGAATCTTATCAGCCAAAACGTTATCGATAAATTATACAAACCCTCTAGGTCCAGGGGAAAAGTGTGTTGTCATTGACAGGTTCAGAATCTACAGCACGCCTCATGTTTTAGTTTCTGCTTTTCATTTTTTTTTTATCTATGACTGCTGTACTTTAACTAAACAAGTTGCGAGAAAGATGTGCTATTTTTGCTCAACTGGACATACCATATTGTAGAAGACCATGTTCAATTAAAATGTTGATACACATGATGACGACCAATAATAAACGTACTATCAAAAAAAACTCTTTGTTTTCCAGAGAGTTCACTGCCTGGGAAGATCCACCCCTCCACCCCAGCCATGTACAAATTCCGTCCCTCCTTCGGCACCATGCCTAAAGTCCACTACCATGCCACTGGAGAGAAGGTAGGCCACAAACACCACCATAATCCTATATTTGTGACTGTTAATAATACTGTAGAATACCGTATATGTTGGTACATTCATTGATCACAGGGACTTTAAGATATGTGAGGAATATCTAATTAATTGTGAAAATGGTGATGATTTAAACAATAGGTGGCTGTTACCCCCACTGGAATATCTCCCTTTCTCAACATCTCCTCTTTAACTCGAGTTACGTCATTTATGTGACGTTTCCTGTTATTTAACCGTCTTCCTTCTTAGATCGTGATGCCCGACGACCCAAAGACGCCCGCCATCTTGGAAGAGGGCGTCCGCGCCCACGACTACCGCTCGGAGCCCAACCTGGACCTCCCCGAGTACGGCAGCGCGCCCCTGCACCGCACCTTCCAGTCCTCCCCCCTCCAGCTCGACGCCTACCCGGCCAGCAGCCACACCCTGTCCCTGAAGCAGGCCCACCACCTCCACCAGAGGGCCACCAAGGGCCAGCTGCCGGCCCTGCAGCCCGAGACGCTCTCATCCAGCCCCTACAAGGGCGTCTTCTCCCCCGGCCCGCTGTCCAACCGCAACGGCAGCCTGTCCTACGACAGCCTGCTCAACCCCAGCGTCTCCCCGGCCGCCATCGCCGCCGAGTTGGCCGCCCACCCAGGCCTGCCCTCCATGGGCTTCCACTCACCCTACCTGCCCACCAAAATGTGCCACATCCGGGGCCCCGAACTGAAGAGGCAGCAGCAGCAGCAGCAGCAGCAGCATCAGCCGGTGGTGGCGGCGCCCGGCTACAGCCCGGTGATGCAGGCCCGGGGGATGGGCCGCCACTCGCCCCTCTCCAGGGAGAGGGAGCCGTCGCCGGTGCGCTACGACAACCTCTCCCAGACCATCATGGCCTCCATCCAGGAGCGCAAGGAGCTGGAGGAGAGGGAGAAGCGGCAGGTGCTCCACGGGCGGCCGCAGACCCCCGCCTACGGCCACGACCCGGGCACGTTCGACAGCCCCGGGGGCTACGGGCCCGCCAGCGCCTGCTGCCCGGACGGGCCCCGCGGCTCCTCCGTCTCCAGGGGCCCCACGCCCCCGGCCTACGGGGGCTCCAGGGACAACTTGATGGGGGCGGGGCTGGGGTTGTACGGCCAGCGAACGCCCGTGTCGCGTCACGCGACGCTGGGCCGCGCGCCGAGGACTTCCTCCAGCTCCCTGCACACGGATCACAGCAGCACCAGCAGCAGCCAGGGCCGGCCCGCCTTTCAGGAGGGCCTGTACCGCTCCCCGGGCCACCACCCCCACAGTTCCCCCGCCCTGCCCCGGTCCCCCTCTTACACCAACCAGAAACTCTCCTACATCAGCGCGCTGGAGAGGACGGACTCGCCCCGCCTGGGGGGCCCAAGGTATGAATCCTAACGTCCGCCATGTGGGGCTCCGTCGGAAGCCCTGCGCCCTCTGCTGGACAGAGCCAGGCATCGCAGGCACTAGAGTGCATCGTTGTAGTCCTAACTGATGTGTGGCGACATGTAGCATGTAAATAGGTCTGCGTTATGTGATATCTACAATATTTCGTTAAGTTACTTAAGATCTGTGACGCTCAAATACTGTCTGGTGTGTGAACTCAATGATACAGTGTAATTGGTTTAAATGATTGCCTTCATAGAAGAAAAGAGAACGACATTCTTTTTGTAATAATTTTCTCCATGTTCTGTCTATTGAATAAAGTTGTTGGGTTCCATGTTTCCTTTTGCATGTTCTTTCTTTATTCATCTCACATCTATCATAACATCTCTCATATCATCCATCATATCTTTGATAGATGATGGGTATCCATTGTTACACCAACTGTCACCTCTGTAACCTAAGTTGGCCTTTTTCACTTTTTCCTCATGGTCTTCCATAACTTTCATTGTCTCTACGTTCTACTTTACCGTTGCGTTTCCTCCTCCCCTTCCTGTCACGCATGTACAATAACCGCAGCCTGTGCTGACGGCTGGGTCACTAACACGCATGCGACGCATGCAACGCATGCGACTGCCACTCCAGATCTGCAGCTATCCGTTTGTCATCCCATCGGTTGGACGAGGCTTGGTGGAAAGCCGTGTGGGACACCTCCATTCGCTGCTCGCTGGCTCCGCTTTGCAACCCACTCTCTCCCCTTTCTCTCCCTGATCCAGGGAGGCCATGATGCAGGGCAAGATGAACGGCCAAATGGACTGCCACGCCATCTCCCAGCCCCCTCCCCCGAGTCCCGGTCGCCACGCACACAAGGGGGTCCGAAAGGTCACCGGGGTCGGCGGGACGACCTACGAGATATCCGTGTGACCGTCAGAGGCCCCTCCCAACGGCAACAACCAAACATTCAGTTTTCATAAGGCAACCCGACTGCCTTACATACACACAAAAACACACACCCACACACCCACACACACGACCAGGGCAGATCCACATCTGGTGGTCCCTTTTTGAACTTCTGGAGATCAACCAATTGTAGGACTGGCTCGGAGGTTTCATCAGATCCGAGGACCTCTGCTGCTCTGCTCTAGCAAATTGCTTGGTTGCGTTTGTGCTGCAAGGGCATGGGATTGTTCATGAGTACTGCTGTGTGCTGTATGGAGTACTGTGTCCTTATGTTTTGTGGCTCATTAACTTGAACGTCCAGCTCTGTTGCCCTTACATCCCGACACACACACACACACACACACACACACACACACACACACACACACACACACACACACACACACACACACACACACCATGTTATCTTAACATGGATCATTCATCTCATCTGTGTGAAGACGAATGGTCTTCTATCAAATGAACTGACCTCAAAAAGTCATTGGTGCTTCACATAAAAACCCTTTTCCAATCATTCCTTTACACATTGGATTTTAGAGGCCGTAGAACCGCTGAGTGTTAATTCAGCACCCGGTAGACAGGATATTCACACAGGAAGCTAGGGGGCGCGGGGGGAGGGAATTCAACTAACCATGAAAAAGACTTTACTTCCATGCCAGGAATTGAAAATCATCTAACAATCATGTTTAATGCTTGTTCTTACAGGAAACAATTACAATGTCCATAGCTGACGAAAGATATGTTTCGGTGTGGACTATAATCGCTAGAAATACCCTTACCAACTTTCTACAATCTACTGTGAGTGTTAAAACCACAGACATAGCCACGACTTCAAGGGCTGCAGAGCTACGAGGCCTGGACCAGTTTAAAAGAGAGTGGTGCTTGAATATTTTCCTGTGCGTCGATGGTGGAAGCTGTACTTATAGTACGTTCTTTAGTGATAGATTTTGACTTGATTTCAACATTAGCCATACAAGTGCTTAGTTTTAGTCCAAGATCATCTGAATACCTCGTGGATGAAGGTTCTTTCCATCCTCACACAACATGAGGGCACCTTTTCTAGTGACACCACTCAGTCCCTTTTTCTAGAAACTTCTGTGGAGTGCCATTGAGTTTCTGTTAAAAAAAAAATAGGAGTAAGAATAGTGCAGAGAAAGCAAGAGAGAGAAGCCATTTTCATTATATTGAAATGAAGGTGGTCAGCCATTAATTATTTTGTAGTTTTATTTGGTGTATTTACTTTTTTTATATAGCCAACCTCAAATATGTTTGATACATCTTTTATACAGATACTAAAGCTTGGATTGGCTGTTCTTATTTTGAGTGGACAATTTTATTTTGATAATTTATAACTTCACCGAATATACAAGTTACTAAATGAAAAGATAAAAAAATCACATGTAAATAAATACATATATATATAATAAATAAATATATATATATATATATATATATATATATATATATATATATATATATATATATATATATATATATATATTTGTATATACATATATGTATTTATATACGTGTATATATATACATATATATATAAAGCTTGTTGTATCTTGCAGTGTAAAATATAGTTGTATAATGAAGAAATGTATTCACAGAGAGATAATGTCCAGTTTAGATGTTAACTATTTTCAATAATGAAGCTGCCTTGAGTATTCAGTGCCAAGAATGGCTCCTCCTCCCAGTCCTCTCACCTTAGGAGGCGTGGCCGGCTAAATCTAAATTTAACTTTAACTTACAGTGGCTGTCTGGTACAGCGAAAAAATTGTATTACAAGCCCCGACCCCTTAAGGGATTGCCGACATGGGATCTTGCTGTGAAGCTGATTATATAAAGGATTTGATAGGTACATATTTTATTTTATTTTTCTCTTTGTCAGAAGAAAAAAAAACTGATAAAATCCCGCTTGAAAGTTTTCTCTCTGTGTTGTCTTTTTGTTTTATGACAGAAACTTTAATCCAAAGTAACCATAGCCATTGATATCTTCTCCACGCAAGCTTTGAATGAACATTTAAAGATTATGCCATCATATTAGAGGAAGTTATTAGGTCTTTAATTAGGTCCTGCTGCAAGCAGTTGCAAGTCCTGCAAGCAGATAGCTGAAGGAATATATATTTTTAAGCCAATCAGATCGCTCTAAATAATATTTATTTGTAAACTGATCGGATCGCTAAGAATTCTTTTAAGTAAATAAGATTACTCGCAAAAATATTTTTTTTTAAGCAAATCAGATTGCTCGCAAAATAATATTTATTTTTAGGCCAGTCACATCGCTCGAAAAAAAAGAATATTTTTAAGCCAATCAGATCGCTCAAAAAGATATGTTTTAAAGCCAATCAGATCACTCAAAATATTATTTGTTTTTAAGCCAATCAGATCGCTAAAAATAATATTTATCTTTAAGCTAATCAAATCGCTTAGATATAATATTTTTAAGGCAAATCAGAACGCACAAAAATAAATATTTAAGCCAATCAGATCAGATAAATCAGTTAAAATAATTTTGTAAGCTAATCAAATTGCTCGAAAAATATATATTTTTAACCCAATAGGGCAGTGGCTTCTAACTTTTTATTGAAAGGGATAAATATCTTATGAACTTATGAATATTTTTTTTCTATTGATAGAAAAAAGCCCTGCACTCAGCAACTTACAAGGTGTTTATTATGAATTTTAAAGTCTTTGAATAAAATATTCCCCATCCCATTGATTAGTATTTTTATTGTAATTGTTCACCTTAATTATATACATACATATTTATTTTGATTATTTTATATTTTGAGGATAGTGCGATTTTAGAGCCAGGTTTGGGTTCAGGATATGTGCCGTTTGACTATTTTCTAACATTTCTCATAATCATACATTGGCATACCTTGCAAAAGTGGCAGTATTTTCAGTTAACCACACCTCCAATGTTGTTGATGCAGCTCAACTGCTTTATTTATCAGGTGTTTATGAATGATCTCGTCCCTGTTATACTTGTCCTTTTGATGCCGTTATCTTTAATTAACTTGAGCAGCAAAAAATGTAGGGGTACACTTGTGACTTGAAAAAGTTGTATGTTTCAAGTACATGTAATGTAATTTAACATTTGTCCCATACAATTTAAGTTGTGCCTGAGCCTTATTCAATTAAACCCCATTAAATAAATTTGTGAAGCCATAACTGCTGAAAACTCCAATGCCTTACGGACTAATTTATCTCTTACCTACTCTAATTAACATACTGCAGCCTTGCTTTTTGATCAATTACATCCATCCTTAATATGGGTTATTTTTAGATCGTGGAAATGTTGATCCAAACAGTTTGCGCAGTGGACTGTTACATAGTGCAGCCGTTTCACCTCTGCAGCCATAACCAAAACATCAAGAAAATCTGAGGACAGAGTTCATAATTTACCCAAAGAAAATCATGAAATAAAACACCTAGTGGTGAAGATTAAAAGGCCAATTGAGTAACTGCCGCTGTACCCAAAAAACATGATATCAAACACAGTTGGGTACTCTTCAAGTAGACTTAATGGTTTTAAACAGTTTTAATAACCATACATCCATGTCATCTTACATTACAACCTCTCAGTACTTAAGATGGTGGGAGATTTTCACTACAGCAAGCATGGTCTTAGAGATTTTATTTGAAGGTGGAGGAAATATTTCAAACCATTTGAGTGCAACTGAACAGCAACATTCCATCCATATACACAGGTATTTACAGATGCACTGGCAATTAGATGCACTTCGAGGCAAGGGGTGTAATAAAAAAAAATAAACAATTACCAGGTTACTGATATGGTAATGAGCACACACATCTGATAGGGCATAGTCCCACTCTTCTATTTTACATAATCTACATGCTTTAAATCTGAGGGAATGTTATGGACTACACACACAGACTACTGGCCCCCGCTTAGGATGTTCAGCAGACAACAAAATCGGAATAACCGTTGGCTTTTGATTCTGTAAATGTAACAAATTAATTAGGCGTGCGATTAAGTTTTGTGTGATAAAATGGTCAACCATGTCAGTGGAGGGACTGCATTTCACAGCATACATCCTGAATCTCAACCCTTGGGAGTGGATCCTTTCTGCTCTATCCAGAGTAACCCACTGGCGTGGGCTAACCCCTAGGAAGATACAGACTTCCTACAAGGCAATTCTGTTGGCTAAACGGTGGAGTTTCAGACAGACACGATCCGAGTCCGTTTCGACCTCTTCCAACCGAGCAGGCCGTCAACCTCTCTTCCTACAAAAACTAACTGCTGCCGAATGACAAAATTAAAACAAAAAAAACGATACCCCAATGTGGGAATACTAGACATCACAAGCCTCAAATCAGTTTGTCTGAAGAGATCATTGGTGATGAATAGAATGGAAGATGGAGACGTTCCATGGTGCAAGAAAAACAGAACTGGGAGCAAAAGAGATGATTACATTTTGCCGCTTTTAGTTTGGGATGAGTCGCTCCGACCTCCATTTTAGGAGGCCCCGAGAAGGAGGGAAAAAACCCACTTAAAAATAATTCAAAAATGCAAGTGTCCAAATTCAGTTCAATACAGTCTATTGTAGAAAAAAGGGGGTGGGGGGGAAACTGAAAAATAGGATCTGCAAAGCAAGTTCGTAATTCTCTCATTTCTTCTCCTCCGCCTTCACGTCTTCTTTCTTCTCCTCTACTTGGTCCTTCTCCTCCACCGTCTTGTCTTCCTTTACAGAGAGCTCCTCCAGTTTCTCTGCAACTTTCTTTGTGGTCTCATCATCTGTGGTAGAGAAGGACCAGAAGAAGTTGTCATGTTGAATTTGAGACATGATATTCTAAGCCCACAGTAGGGCTGAGCATCTCGCTCAAGGAAGCCTTCAGGTAAGGCTGTGGACATTGGAGATCGAACCCAGAACCGTGGCTTGTAGTTTATCGCACTCGCAAGCTTGCATCGTCCATTACGTAATGCTATCATTGAATGCATTCTTTAGAAATGTTATTGTGTGAGAGAAATGTCTTGCCCAATCTATGTAGACTGCGGTAGGGAATGACTTCAAAAACATGTGGCAGAACATAGCCGATCCAGCTTTTCAGAAAAAGCCAGTAGTGGATATATTCTGACATTTATCTAGCAGACACAAAAAGTTCCAGACTGGAGTGACAGTAAAGAACAGAGTATTGTCTGCATGTTCATTGAGTTCTGGCAACACCCCTTAAATATACATCACAGGTATGGCAGCAAAGATGGCTCTCACTACAAGTGCACAAACGGCATCTTTGCAGTTTGTTATTAGTATCAATTTCTTGCATTACGACCGATATTTGTAGAGATGCCTCTGGAACAATTCATTATGACCGTAGAGACTTAGCGAGAGACCAAGCCATGTTTACCGGGCTATAGTCAAACCACCTCATTGTATATTTTTGTTACATACCTGAATCCTCCTCAGTCGATTTTCTGACCTCCTCCTTGCACTCGTCAAACTTCACCTTAAATTTCTGGGCATCTGAGAAAAGAATCAGGGTTACTCAAAATGTACGAGTTAATTAAGTTAAATATGCATAATGAAACATTATGCGGACATATCTGAATTCTGAGACTTTTTGTTTCAAAATACAATTTATTTGAGAGATAAAAGCCATCTGTATATTTTTTTATACACGATTGTTTAACTTAAGTGAGGGCTGCAGCTGTATGGTAGATAGTGCATCTTATACCATAGTTTCCCTTCAGCAGAACAGTTCTGAGGTCAACCATTGTTTACGATTAGATAGATATAAATTTGACACTGCAGCGCACTACATCAACCACGTCACACAGGGAATAGGATGAGCAGCAACACCAATGCCTGTGGAACTGAGATGTTCGCTTGCAGCCAGTGAACGGAGCCTTGAGGTTCACATCTACATGTTTATGGGCACTACTCAGACAGCAGTAGATGCTAACTCGTGGCCGGTATGGAGAGGGGGGTCTGTGATTTTTTGTTGCAGAACATATCAGCACCTGCTTTTCAGAAAAAGCCAGTAGTTGATATATTCTGACGATAATATAGCAGACATAAAAAGTTCTAGACTGGAGTGACAGTAAAGAACAGAGTATTGTCTGCATGTTAAGCTTTGACGGAGGTTCAACTATAACTGCACCATTCATCTGTATAGTTTGAAAATTTATTTTTTATCTGAAAAAGAAAATGTTAGCCAACATTTACTCCAATATTTTGCCAGTTAAAACTAGCACGTTTGCTACATATTAAACTAGATGCCATTGCTATATCTTCCAATTTGACCATAAATCGTTCTGTGGCTTTTAATTAAATCCAGACACCAGCACTTGGAGCAGAGAAAATAGACAAAAGAAGCCAGAATGCACCAATACTCACTTTCTGCATTGAGAAAACGTATCGCCAAAAGTTCAGGCTTTGGGCTTTCGTCTGCAAAGTCTGCTAGTGTGTTCCATACCCAGGCTCTGTCACTGCCAGCGTTGGGCTTCAGCTCCATCATCGTAGTAACTGAGACGCAGAGGAGAGGGGTCTGATTAATGCCGAGCATGCTACAGAGAGATGTACAACAACCATTATATTCGATCAATTATAGATTACCTTCTGAGAGTACCAATGTAACAGTGAAAGATAATTGCTCAACAAAGAAAGCTACTTACCCAAAGCTTAATATACTCATTTGAAATTGATTTAGTCTTATATGGGTTAAGTGTTGCACAGGAATTTATGTCTTTATTAAACCGTTATGGAGCCTCCTATTCTTTTCATAGTTAGCACACGAAACCTACAACAAGCATCAGCGACCACTTGGGCTCTTATTATTGATCAATGGAATTGCTCACTCTGGTGATTAGCGCAGATCTTCAAGGTCCGGTCTCTCCTCATGAGCAAGCGAATGGTGCCCTTCTCTTTGTGTTTCAGCAGCTTCACGTCCCCGGTTCCCCTCTCCTTCCACTCTGGGGGGTCGTTGTCAGAGGAGAAGCGGTAGAGCTTGGCCCGCCTGGAGGGGGAGAAGGAAACAGGCAAGAGAGACGCTTGAATGGTTTCCTTCCACTGAGCATGCATTTGATAGTCTGTGCTCTTGTCTAGTTCTTTACAAACCTGCCTTAGCAGCGTTACTCCAATTTGGATTCAGCACTTAACCTTTTTTGCAGTCTCACTTGTCACTTTGGATGAACTAGTAGTAGTAGTTACTTTTTATGCATAAATGCAAGGCCATATACTTACTTTATTGATTATGAATTATGCCAAATTACATTTTGTCCTCATCAATTATGTGACATCAAAAGACTACTAGTACAAATATAATATATATAATACAGCTGAAAGTAGGTTGGGTGAGATATAAGTATAAAACCCTGCCACCAATGCTTGAGGTCTCATTTTAGGCTAGTATCAGCAGATCACTTCTAAAATTGGAATGATTTGGTATATCCAACTCTTTAGCTCTTGGATACACTTTTAACGACTACGTTTGTATGTAAAGGATTTTTTGGGGATGCTTACATTTTGAAAAGCTCCTCCTCATCCTCCTCTAGTGTCTTCACCTCCTGCTCAGGGAGGGAGACGATGGGCTCAAATTGGGGGTCATGGTTGGAGTCTTCTGCAGTGTCTGGATCATGTTCTTCTTGTGCGTCCTGTAAAGATAATCATCATCATCACGTGATCATGTACATAAAAGTCTGGGAACGTTGGTCGAAATAGAGGGCGTGTCATCTAAACGCTGGCAAATGGAGGGATTTAAGAGCTCATGCTTGTTAGTTTGGGCTTTTGTTATGGGAACCTGTTGAACATTGCTGCTGCTGAGCCAAGCAACTTCATGTGCGGAAAGATTTTGCGATTGCAAATGCACAACAAGCATACACTTGAAAAAACAAAAAAAAAAGTTGATAGCATGGTATGGAAATAAATTTAGAAAACTATATTGGTTTAGTTGGTTTCTGTCTTTATGGGCGAGATCAGTTTAATGTATCCGTTTAATAATTGCACTTGCGGTGAATGTAGAGAAATTGTTTTATCTTTGAGTTAACTGGAAACAAAAGGGTGGGCTTTGAGTTTCCCCAAATACTTATGAATCCGCTAACGTTAGAGCAACGAGTAGATGTAAATATGTCGCTAGTTTGCTACCTACAATTGCGTATTCGGGCCAATCACGATCTAGATAAGCCCACGGGATGTACCAGGATGGTTATTTGTCTAAAATAAAAAAGGTTCCTGCAAACTTGCGACGGATTATTTCAACTTCAGTGGCATACTAGCAAAATGCCATTGGGCCCCTCACGGCTAGCATTAGCCATCTAGTAGCAAGTGTTGTAATTCAGTTCAACTAAGCGAGCCTGCCTATGACAACCATTTCTTAGCCATATTTGTCAAGATCGTCATATTCACTTCAGCTATACTGCAATGCCACTTAGGTTGCTGGCACACCTCTCTTCATTCTTAGCTCACCATGACTGAATGCATTTGAGGAAAGTAGCCAGTTAAGCTAGCGTTAGCAATCCATGTAGCAACTACTAACAGGGTGGGGAGACAAAGGCAAAGCACCTGGCAAGCGTTTACTTCTGCATTACTTCGGTTAAATGCTAATACCATAGCATGGATAGAATCGACTCAGTCGATCATCTCATTAATGTTACGCCTTTCGACGTTTAAAGGGAGATGGTAACTCTTCAATGGCTATTGCAAGCATGCAGTCTACCGTGTTCATTTATAAGATGCCCAACTCTATAACGGGCGGCAAACCTATCAACAGTCTGCATTTATGCACGTAACAATAATATATACATCTTTGAAATACGATGTCCTGCTTGAAATCCTTCCACATGATTCAATTTATGTTGTTTATTACGAAACGGCAAATCTTTGCCGGCATTTTTGGTTGTAGCCTCCCTTTCCAACTTTGACGAACGAGGCTAAACACACCTTTGTCCATAAAAAATGCTAATGTATATATTGCCATAACACTTAACACTATCTAGGAGACGCAAACTCACCTTGGGATCTGCCATATTAATGTAGATGTTTGTCGATTATGGATTAAGTTAGATAGACTCAGTGCTTACGTCGCCGTCGAGTCCTGTGTTCCTTCCTGCTGTCGGTTTCGCGCGCCGAATTCCCTATGCTTGCCCGCGCCCACATTCCGGCAGGCGATTAGTTTAGTCAATAATAGTTTATATTAAATAAAATGTATATGAAGTAATACATATTCGATATTAAAAACAACATTAATATTTAAAAAAAAATCTGGATGATGGATTCTAAACATGCCTTTATCGATCTTATTTCTGAACATTATTTGCTGATTTATGTAAATATATGTTGTGGTAAGTAAAACATAATGCCAGCAGAATTGTGTAGTCGCAGGGTTTTTTATTTCTAAATACATAATAATTAATTATTGGTGTCCTGTTTGTTATTTCATGTTTGTGTTTTGATTTTATTATGATATATGTTTCTATGTCTTTTACAAGTTTTGCAATATAATCAACGCCACGATTGTTTATTTTATTGAACTATTACAACATTTGTGACAACGATTATACCACTGTATCTCTTTATTATTTACTCTCTTTATTTGGGGACAACGGCAACAAAGGGGAGTGGGTTACAGAAGATAGATCCACGTCTGCGTCAGAGTCCACTGCTGCACGTGGATAAAGTAACATGGCAGCGCCCTGTGGTCGCTATTGAAAAGGTAGGCAACATGGGTTTATAAATCAAACCATTTCTGCAGAAGGCTTGCATGCCTCCTCACGTGAAATCCGTCTGTTGAGACCATTTGAATAGTTTGTGTTAACTACAGACACTTCAGCCAGAACTTATCTAGTAGTTATTGGGCTTAGCCTACTGTTACTTTACATAAATATAGGTACTTACCTCTATTTCTAGACCATAGCTGACCAATAAAAATGCTGTTGCACTCCTGTAACTATAAATTAAATAATACTTCGTAAAAAGGTGTCCCTATTTTCCTCCGAAGATTTTTGGCTCTTGTTTCTATGCATTTGATATAACGTTAGGGATGGGAATCATTGTAACTTTCCAACGTTATCATTTGGTTAATACTTGCCGAACTCATTAATTCCGTCGCTGTTATTTATAGTTGGTGATGTCATATACGAGATATGATGGTGGTATATTTGTTTTATATATCTCGCTTATGGCAACACAGATCACTTCGGATGAAATATTCTGATGTAATTGCCACCACCCCTAAATCTAAAAACGTAGTTATACGGTTGAAAATCAGTTAAGATACACATCAGAACTGAGGCTAACTGGCTACTCTGCCCTTTACAGATCCAAATAGCGGTTGTTGATAGAACCCCATGGTTGAGCCACCACCAGCAGCACCAAAAATCATGGAACCATCTGATGACCCCACAGAAGACTCCGCGACCACCATCGAAAACCCAGAGACCAAACAAGCAGAGGTTGGCAAGTCTGACTCAGAACCCAGCTTGTACAACTACATCAAAGATGAGCTCTTCACCTCCGAGATCTACAAGGTGGAGATCCAGAACCTGCCTAAGTTTGTGGGCTTCAACGACCTCAAGAAGTTCCTGTCAAGGCACGGCCTCAGCCCGCACAAGATCAAGCTGTTTGGCAGGCAGACGTTTGCCTTCGTCACCTTCATGAACGAGGAGGAGCGCGACAAGGCCATGAAGATGGTCCACGGCATGCTCTGGAAGGGCCAGGTGCTCAGTGTCCGACTGGCCAAGCCCAAGGCCGACCCCATCCAAAGGAAGAGGAAGCAGCAACAGGAGGAGGGGCGTTTGGAGAGGAGGGCGGGCAGAGCTCCAGAGGTGGACCAGCCGCCAAGAGACAGGACGTGGAGGAGGACAGCGAGCCCTTCAGTGTCCAGATAGCCAACGTGGTGACTCCTTTGTGGAAGGTGCCCTATGAGGAGCAGCTACGGCGCAAACAGCAGGAGGTGGAGGGCGTTCTGCAGAGGCTGGCCAAGTAAGAGCTGCTGAGTGGTAGCTTGGGAACAAAGAGACTAGCGCTACAAGGGTGCACTCGATATTGTCCCCAGTTTTTAAAAGTTCTTGGTTTGATTGCCAATGACTTTGCATCCTTGAGCAAGAAGTTAACACGATGCCTGCTTTTTGTTTTTGTTACGGTCAAGGAAGATCATTTAAAGTACCTGACGTAAGCCATGTTGTTTATTCGTGGTTATAGAAATTGTAAACTAACTTGTAGCATTGGACGATTCAGGAGCTTAACTAGAATATTAATGAGGTGTCAGACTTCTTCTTGCGTTATGGCTCCTGATGTCATCGGGTTAACTTTGCACTTGTTTCTTTTAGAGAGATCGGCAACACCAACAAAGCCATGGCGCCCTGGCTTTTGCTCAGAAAGGAAAATATAACAACATGTGTTGCCCACTGGAAGACATTCAACCATCTCCTTCACTGGTACGTTCACTACCCTGAGCACCAAGTCATTTAAGCATCTTGGATCATTTTTATCATAAGATCGTGGAGTAGTGGTTAAAGGGTTTCCCTGCTAGAAAAAGATTTCTGGGCTCAAATCCCACTGTATGCTGTCTACCAATGGGCAACCTGACTAAAAATGGATTACAATTATGGAAATTATAATTTTTAATTGTTTCTGAACATTTTCTGTCTGCTATAATGTTATTTAATTTTTACATGGCGTTGATGAATACTCTATTCTGAACCCTTCAATCACGGCATTCATCACTATTTCCAAATATATATTTTTTAGCGGCAGCAATACATTTAGATTTAAAATACATAAAACACATTTCCTTTTGACATTGTTTCAAACGATGGAAATCTTTAGTAAGTATCCGTGTAATAAGTGGGATAACGTACAGTGAGCCGGGCATTACACCTCTTCAGGGTGACGCAGTACACCAACACGAGGCGGAGGGGTCGGTCACGGTTCATTCACGCAATGATGACCGCCATTGCTCCAGTACTACAGCGACGCAGCGTACTACTACACTACAGCATACTATTGTAGTATAATCCCTTGCATATTTATGTTTATTTCCGCTATGAATCCCTTCTTCATCTCAAGCCCCACATAAATCCCATCCAAAGCCGTGTTCTGCTTTTTGTGCGCTTGCAGACGGAATACAGAAACAAGTGCGAGTTCCTGATCTCGATGGGCGCAGACGGCGAGGACAAGACTGTCGGGTTCCGCCTGGGGAAGTACAAGGGGGGCTCCTGCGCCGTGGTGGGGCCAGCCGAGACCACCCACGTCTCTGCCGAGGCCAAGAGAGTGGTTGCTGCCTTCCAGAAGTTCATCAGGTAGCCATGGTTTACGCGCAATGTTGTCCTCTGTTATTATCAATAAAATAAGATCAGTAATGGATTAATCCAAGATGGGAAATTTTGGTGTCACCGCAGAAGAACGGTACAGTTATAACATTAAAACAGCGTAGTGGTATGACAATATGCAGAAATGTATAAAAAATGGATGTTGATGAGTAGTAGAAAGGTAAAAGGAAACCATAGCGAGAGCTAAGGTAAACATTATTGTCCGCACATGCTACATTACACATGGTGTGTTCTGGACTTGTGTCTAAAGTAGTATAGATCTAAATAATAAAAATGTCATCACTACTGCCCGTTATGTTCAGACTTGAATGCAAATCTTCTAAAAACATGAGTATGAACGTACGTTTTGATGCGTGATCCGTTTTCCCGCACAGGACCACCGAGTACTCTACGTACAGTCCTGAGACGTACGACGGCCACTGGAAGCAGCTCACAGTGCGCACCAGCAGGACCAAGCAGGCTATGGCCATGATCTACTTCAACCCGCAGGTGCTCAAACTACCCCTTTTTGGTTTAGAAACCAAATGCAAAACCATCAATTTAAATATGAGATTTGTGGTGAGGTCTCGTCTGTTCAGTTAGACGTGGTTTCAAGTAAATGTGATGCTTAAACCAAAAATGCCAAAAATATTGGCAGCTGTTTTTTTTCTCAATCTCTCCCCTCTTTGTGGATTTCTACAGAAACTTGCAGAGGAGGAGCTGGACGCCCTAAAGAACTCATTGAGGAAGTTCTTCACAGAAGGAGAGGGGGCAGACAGCGGGGTGACCTCCCTTTACTTTGTCAGAGAAGGTCAAAGGTCAGAAATGAACCACTGTACCAATATTATTACTGTATGAGTACTTGCCATTAAGTAATTGTGTGTAAAGCAAGGAAGGAAGCTGGGACATTACTTGTTAAGACATTGCCAGGCCTTGTGTGTTGTCCATTGCACTTTTCTTACTATTGGGATGCTTTTGTAGCAGTCTCCATCAGTGCAAAAGAATAATTTAACAGATTAATAATTAAACTAATTGCCTACCTGTGTCAATCAGATTTCCCACATAGGATTAAGATTCCCCCTTTTCAGATCTTCATCACACATTCACAGATCTAAGAATAACATTACAACATTTTCATGATTAGTTTTATCAGCGTATTGACTTTCACGGGCCGATGCCTTTTTATTAACATTTAAAGGGAAGCTCACAGTTGGGGCGTTCAGTTCTCATCATCCAGCCTCCCATGACCCCTTCTCTGTCGAAAGGACCGCCCCCAAACCAGAGGACAGCCCCTGTGAGCTGGTGGACGGAGAGAGTTCCATCCAGGAAGAACTCCTAGGGCTGAAGTTCCGGATATCTCCTCAATCCTTCTTCCAGGTAGATCGCCACACCAACAGACTTTCACGTACATGCATACCATCACGTTGATGCAAGGTTGTGTAGCCGATGGGGGGCTGGACTCCCAGCCGAAATGTTCAGAGGTCAAACCCATTGTTCATTCTACCTGTAGGCACCCCTGAGCAAGAAGCCGTAACCCCTCCCTGCTCATTAAAGGTTGTATCAGCGATTCTAGGCCGAAACATAAATGATCACATTCACCTGATCTTTCCTCACGATCCGCTAGCTGCCCGCCCAATAAGCAGGCCATCAAAAAAACGCGTCTCTGTAGGCAGCCTATGCTCCGAGATCGTACACAAAAACAAATGGTACTACCAACCACGCAAAACCAAAATATAGTCTTCAAACCAATCACCGACGAGGGTTGGGTGTTCATGATCATTTTTACTGGCCGCACGAAACACGGAAGGGAGCGAGCTGGGAGAGCTGGCTCTGTTTGTTTTGGGACCTCGCTTCAAATACCAACAGAAGTGACGTTACCCAACATCGCTGATACCTTTTAATGATACCAAAGGTTTTGGTTGCTTTGTTTAAATCGACATGTAAATCAGTGAGAAATAAAGAAGAAAGAAAAAAGCCTTTAAAGTTGGGCCAGCCCGGCCAGGAGGGCTAGTGTGTAAGAGTGTGTGTGTGTGTGTGTGTGTGCCAGGTTAACACAGCAGGGGCGGAGTGCTCTACTCAAAAGTGGGGGAGTGGGCACAGCTGGACCAGGACAGCACGGTGCTGGATGTCTGCTGCGGCACCGGGACCATCGGCCTGTCCCTGGCAAAGGTACCCTTTAACGTGTTCATTAACACCAAACCATTGGACGGGTGCTCTACATTTGACCATGTACATTTGAATCATGTCTTTAACGTCTCCAGAGGGTCAAGAAGGTGATTGGTATCGAGATGTGCAAAGAGGCTGTGGAAGACGCTAAACACAACGCTAAGCTCAATGGTACGGACACTGGCTTGAAGACATTGCTTCAAATGTGGTTGAGGTTTACGCTATGGTTATTTGTGTTACAAGCCTTTGCTATACCTTATAACCACAAGGTTATTTATTATTTTTTTGTTTTGTAGTTATCCTTTTGCCAGAGCTGTATATTTTCATTGTTAACGACGCAGCATATTAAGCCTACTTTAATTTAGCTCTAACATGCGGATTGTTTTTTGACTCCTGGATGATTGGTTTCTGTGGTTCTCTGTTTGTCTCAGGTCTGGACCAATGTGGAGTTCCACGTGTGGAAAGGCAGAGGAACTTGTTCCCCAAAATCCTCAAATGCTCTGGTGTCGCCCAACGTTACCACGCAATCGTCGACCACGCCCAGAGCCGGCTTACGTATGTGGCATGAGTTGAACCCACTTAAAACATATCTTTTCACCTAATGAGAAATGTTCCTTTCATTTTTAGTGGTTAATTGAGTGGATGAAATTGTCACCTATTGGGTCAAGACTAGTAATGTTATTTTTTTTCCTGAAGACTCTAAAGTTGTGCTGGCCATCCGGAGAGCCGAACACCTCAAGAGGCTGGTGTACGTGTCCTGCAATGCCAAGGCCGCCATGGCAAACTTCATTGAGTGAGTTTGACCCTCTCACGGTCCCATTCATAAAAAAAATAATATAAAACTGCTTACATAAAAAGGGCTCTTACCCAATCTCAGAACTATCTGTAATCCAATAACATCCAATTTTTGAGAACATTTCTACACGGATGCCATTATAACCACTGCTTCTCCAGTCTGTGCAGAGCACCATCCAACCGGGTGCGCGAGCACCTTTCAGGCCTGTGCGCTGCATGGCCGTGGACCTCTTCCCTCAGACCGTCCACATGGAGATGGTTCTGCTGCTGGGAGAGGCTGGACTAACAGCTCCCAGAAATGCTGCAGACAAGCAGGAAGAGGCTGTGGCCAAGGCCCAATAGCATAAGTGGATGGCATCGACATGGCTTTTCTAGATAACCAATGCACACTGCTAATACTGTAATCATACGGCTATAGATAACTTGCAGGACACATACCTACTCTTCTTAATTCGCCTTTATTTGTTTGTGATGAAGAAATTTACGTTTGTTGGAAATGTTTTTTTATTTTAATTAAAAACAACCTGGTTTTGTCAAAAGTTGTTTGGTTGATTAAGAAAAGACAGAACCACAAGTTAGTCAAGACAATTTATTTGCATATCGAATACCCCTATAGTCATAGCGCTCAAGTTGTAATCATTACTTCATTTAGGCAGCGACATATCAAGCAGACAATCTGGAGGCACAACTCCATCGCAACAAGTGTAAACTTCTTTCCACAAACACTTGGCAAGACAGAACAGAAGGGAGGAAAGCACACACATTCAAGCCATCTACTCCTACCAGCAAAGCCTTGTTCAAGAAATGTCGCTATGCCATTAACATTCAAGAAAATAAATGCACAAGCCAACTACTTAAACACAAATACAAAGCAGTTTTTCCAGTTTTTGCAAACCACTGGTAATATACTCTTTAGTTTGCAACATTAAGTGTTTCTGTAAGAGACTATTTAAGCTTTGGTATGTACCGTTTATTTTGTGTAAAACTTATTTCTGTAGGAGGTAAGTTATCTAATTGTTTAGAAAAATCGTGAAAATCGGACTAGATACGTGATCAACAGTCACAACATGACTATGGCAGATTGATGTGAGCATGATGGACCACCCATCTATCAAAAATATGCACATGCTTTAGGCATTTCTATTCTTTGTTGTAATATAGGCGTCACCAATAAAATTGGCTAAATAAATGCTTTATTTTTTAGGTCCAATTTACACATTCAGAGCCCTTCATGAAATGAGTCAACTAAGGCAACATGAAGCTTAATTCAACAGGGGCACAAAAAACAAATGTTCGCAAAGCAACAACCACATCGAGCTAAATGGTTCAAAAATACACGGCATTGGCTGTTTGCCATAAAAAGCTAAGCATGTTTAAATCTAACACCTAAAGAAAAACAAAAATGAACTCACACCATGTGCATCTCCCCTTACAGTACTTTTTGGCCCTGTGCTTCGGTTTCTGCACTGCTAGTGTAAAGAGCAAGACACTAGCTTGACGGAGCAGCGTCAACGGCTCTCTGCTGATATGTTTCCAAAAGGCAACAAGTCTCGTAACAAAGAAAAACTCAATACTCCCATCCTGTTTGAATGCAGCACTTGTTGTCTTAACAGCATGTTTAGACGCCCTTTGAAAAGGCCAAGAGTGCATAAGCAGTTTGTTGAATAGGTCACGCCACAAAACGAAATCTCATGGTGGAACCCACTGCCTTACCTTCAGAAGAGCAACACAAAACAAAAACAAAGAAACATCCGTAGTGGCCTAAAATACTAAACACCAAGAATAAAAATACCAAACAAACACTTCATTAACTTTTTTCCTATTAAAAACATGTGGTAGAAGTATACAAGTGTGTAATGTGTCAATCCCTTTCAAAACATCTGGAGAACAAACAAGCCAGACACGGTAGATCGTGGCTTCCCGATCGGAAAACCACAAACAAAATGGTGCCGTTGAGGGGAGGACGCACAACATCGTTGCATCGTGTCCCATGATGTTTTTGTCAAGTGCTGTTGGTGCCGTGCATCGAGAGGTAGAGGACACCTGCTCTAGGACCCTGGAAGTGACCCTTCACAGCGACCACATAGCCAACGAAAAACTAACAAACACACGGCAGGTGGGTACAAGCGGAGCGGCTACTCAGGTGCGTTACGGTATTGCCATTGTGTCTCCGGGGCGTGGTCTAAGACGGTGAAGGATGGTGTGTGTATGTGTGGATGTTTGTGTTACAGTGTCGGGCTTCAGTGCTTGCTGGACTTAGACGTCCACCGTGCAGAGGGGCTGGCTGCCTGGCTGGGCGGACTCCATGATAGTCATCTTGGGCTTCTTCCTGGTCTCCTCCTGAAAAGACAAGCACATTGTCATTATAACCAGTACGTTTTTGGAAAGCGATAGAAATAGAAAATACGACACGAGTTCAATACGGGTGTGCCACCTTGGAGATTGAGTGGTTCACCAAATTGAATGTGAAATAAAAATCCCCATGATGATGTTTAATATGACCTCCAGACGGCAAGTCATACAGTTCTTCTGTAATTGAGAGATGCCGTTTCCTACCCTCTCCTTGGCCAGCTTCGTCATTTCTTCTTGCAGTTTGTTGAGGATGTGAAGGTTTGGCTTGTTTTTTCTGGCATACTGCTGGAGCTCAATCACACTCTTGTCCGAATTCTCCTGGAAGGGATTAAACATGTGGATTCAGAACACAAATCAGGGAGGTCATTAAAAGAAAATTAGGACATTGTGGACTTTAAATGGCACGGAGACAGGTTAAAAATAGCTTCTTGTTAAGGAAGCGTGTGATGCGTCCGTACCTTCTTCACCATCTTGTTGCTCTCCCGGCCGTACATGCGGAGTAGGGAGCCCCAGTTCTTCACGTGGGGGTGCAGCATCTGGAGGATCTTCTGGGACGCCAGCTGCTTGCCCACACGCTTGTTCTTACCTGCAGGAAGGGCCCACAACAAGTGCACACTTTAGAGACACTTTTGCACATTATAGATACGGTTTATAACGACGGATACTCAATGAGCCCCAGAGCCCAAAGGTAGTATTAAAAACGGCTTGCTTTGTCTGAGTAATAATAATAATTAAAAAAAGCAAAAACAAATCCAATATTGGTTTCATCATTACGGATGAGCGAGTGAGTGTGAGCGTGTGTGCGTGTGTACTCACACCAGCCACGCACGGTGTGCTTCCCACAGGTCATCACATACTCGCTCTTCTGGTTCTTCCCGGGGATCACCTCAAACTTGATGCTGGTGTCCCCCATCCCGTGGTTTCTGTTGCAACAAGACGACAATTCAACCGATGTCCAATGCAACAATAAAAAGAAAATCTGCCTCTCCACCAACAACCAATATGTGACTTCTTTTATTTATTTTATCTAATCTTATTGCATCTTGAGCACACAGTTTTGCGAACATGGATTATGATCACTTTCTTGATCACTTTAAAAAGCATATAAAACACGACCTAAAAACATACCTTTTAAAGGCACTCGTGTAGAATCTGATACGGGGAGAGGAGTCCCTGCTTTGTTGGTCAGCTCATACACCCGCGAGTCTTCAATACTAATATGATTAAAATACTGTGGGGACAAAACATAGCACTCCTTTAACATCAACCACAGACGAATGGAATGAGAGAGCAAGCCAGGTCCAAAGTTAGAAAAAACAGAGCGAGAAAAGAAAACGAGAAAGTGTCTAGTTCTGAGGCAACTGCCTGGTGATCATAGTGACTATAACATTACTATCTACCATCATTCAGCAGACATTTATATCTAAATGGACTTATAGTGATGTCACTAAGTAGACGGGACCTTCCGGTAGAATGCAGACATTGGCGTTTGAACCCAGTACCCTTTGGCTGGAAATCAATGCTATAGCTCAACGTGATCTAAGTTGACCGTCATTCAGAACCAAGATGACCCTACCTCCAGCTCATCCCCCTCGACAGGCTTCTCCTCCGAGGTCTGTTTCACAAAGTCTGGGATGAGGATTTCCAGTGTGGCTCGAGCTGCAATTGCCCAGGAACCAGTTAATAAAAAGCAAATAACCTCAATGGACATTCGATTCAATGATTCGCATCATCTTTGAAAAAGTTTCTATGCATAGGCGTGGATCCATGGTGTAGTAACTGGTCGCCATTAGACAATGGCTGGAGAAAAGTGTGTGAGAATATATATAAGAAACTCTATTTAAGAGAATTATATGATCAGAATTACATTGGTATGCGTAATTGACGTACACCATGTACTGGCCCCACCACGCCATAATTCACAATGGTACCCACCAGCTTTATTCTTGGCAAGTTTTTTACTGCTTGCAGTTCCGGTGCCGTAGGTCACTCCATCGATGATGACCGACGCGCCGAAGGGTTCACTTGGGTTCTCTGTGAGTCACACATGACAACAGTCAAAATATGTATGAAGCAAAATGCAATGGGTTTACATTAAAAGGTTAATGTTTACTTTATGAAAGTCTGAAAGTCATTAGGGCTACTTGTTGGCATCTACCCTTATTAACACAAGAAGCCTGTGTGTGTCTGTAGAGGTGTGCGACGTGTAGGAGTGCGCGCGTGTGTTCTGAGCAGACTTACCACATTCAAAGAAGTTGTAAACGGGTCGGACCTTGAGGACACGCTGCATGTACTCGTGGAGAATGCAGACCTCCGATTTACCATTGGGGTTGATCACAAACTCTGAAGGAACCAGGAAATCAATTCAACCAGAAAGAAAAAAGAGAAAGATTAGTGTTAACATGGCGAATGGACCAGCCTACGCAGACCGTGTTAGAGGAAGACATGATGCATGTCGCAGAACAAACCAGCACCTGCCTTTCAGAAAAAGCAAGTAGTTGATGAACTCTGACTTTTATGTAGCAGACACAAAAAGTTCCAGACTGGAGAGAACAGCAAAGAAAGAGTATTGTCTGCATGTTCAGTGAGCATTAAAACATTATAAAAAATATGTCTTATTATGTTTTATCTGGTTTTACCCATTCAAGATAATTCTGAAAAAGCTGTTTTGACACGCATCTTTCTCTGGTTGCAATGGTTTGTCATTTCAAAAGACGAGATGAATGGTGAGAACCCCTCCGGGCATGGTACCTTTCTTGGTGGGCGTGTCCTGTACGGACAGCGTGATTAACTTCCTGGTTGGCGGGGAGGATGGGCCCTCTCCGACTCTGCCTGCTTGCGCTTCATGTCCCGGTTGAACTGTCGCCGCTCGGCCCAGGTACGGAACTTCTTCACGGTCACCTGCTCGAAGTCGAAGCACTTCCCCAGGTAACGCGGAAGTCCTCCAGACCTGCGACCATGAGGGTAACGGAAAAAAACAAGCCGGCCGTTAATTCAAGCGTCAAAAAGCGGTTTTATTTGAAAAAAGAGCAGACGTCGTACTAACCTGGGTCAGTCACCCGTTATCTTCTAAACCCTATGTCCAATTGAAACCAAAATGACAGCAGGCTATAGCCTCATGCTAACGTTAGCAGGAACTACTCCACAGCAGAATCCTCACAGAAACACTCATTCATTCACGAGTAAGAGGGGAAGGGGTTGTACCTATCGACTCGTCCTTGCAACACCTCCACCTTGGCCGTGACCTGCCCCAGGGCCCCCTGGCCTCCCTCAAAACATCGGGAACCCCTTGGGGCGTGGGAAGGCGATGGGGACAACCTTGACCTGTTCTCCTTCCTCCTCCTGCTGCTGATCCGGAGCCGAGTCCTCCTGAGCTGTTGAATCCGGCTCCTCCATAGCCTCGACGCCGCCACCGTTGTTAACGACGACAGCAGCGTCATCCGTGGCCTCGTCAGTGGTCATGGCGGGGGACACCTCTGCGTTGGAGGACACCTCTGCGTTGGAGGACACCTCTGCGTTGGAGGACACCTCTGCGTTGGAGGACACCTTTTCGTTGGGGGACACCTCTGCGATGGGGGACACCTCTGCGATGGGGGACACCTCTGCATCGTGCGTCACATTGCCATTGAGCTCCTTCTCCTCATGTATTTTCATCTTCTTGTAGTGCAGACAGGGGATGCTGCTGGTCGGGGGGTCGTGTTTCTGCACCGCCGGGGGGAGAAGGATTAGAGGGGGATCGTGAATGGGAGCAAATGTGACCTTCATTACAATGCGTAGGGAGAGCATCGAAGCATCCCTAGTCAAGAGAACCACATCAGTACTAGTTACAAAAGGTGGTCAGGATGAAGTGGTAGCAATCAAGAGGTTTAAGACGTTTTTTATAATCCATGCCTATGTACTTTACCCTCGTTTACTAAAGGTAAGTGTCCTTATGTTTCATGAAAGGCCCACATACTTAAAAGTTCATAATACTATATCACTAATCCTTGGTTTTTAAAACGTGACACATTCTCTGCGTTTTTAAAAATGTATCCATGGAGACCTGCATAGGAAGTAGTCGCGACGCCCCCCCGTCCACCTTACCCGGATGCTGCCAGTGCCTAGGAAGTAAGGCCGGGACCACGTGACCACCCTGGTCTCCCGGTGCAGGTACACTGGAATGCCCGAGTTGTGGAATGTCATGATCCACCCGTCCGGAAGGGGCTCGGTGGGAGGTCGCCCCCGACCTGAGAGGGGGGGTGGCGGAGAACACACGCATTAAAACCAGTCTATGGTGCTTCTGTGACGGACAGGGGACCACAACTCTGAATCAAAAAAATGGGTTGATTCAGGTTATGCAAAGATAAACAGCCACACTGCCTTGATCGTGTGCATACACAACAGGCCAAATAAACGTATTATAGGAGGACACACTCCGTGGTTCGGTTAAAATGTACCAAACATAAGAGATAAAAGAAAACATCCTTACCATTTGAGTCCCCGAGACCACAACTTGGGAGAATTTCAATAGTATCACGTTAAAACAATTTATAAAAGCACTACAACACAAATCTATACCGTTTTTTTTTTTTTACCTCTCTCTTAAACTCTTTAGCACTTTGAGATTTCTGAATGTAAAGTGCTCTACAAATTAAATATATTATTATTATTGTTATTATAACTTCACTATGGGTGGAGTTCATCATGGCAGCATGGAACTAAATGCGAAGATAGTGGTGCTTTTCCAGAGATTCCTGGAGAACCCAGAGCCCAGCCTCCACTCACTCTTGAGCACGGTCTTGATTTTGGTCATCATGGGCTGGACGCCGCCCTCCTCGCCGTCCGAGGCATGGTCGCTGTCCCCGGCAAACTTGTCCTCGGCTAGGCGCCTCTTCTTGGCCACGGGCAGGCCCTCCTCCAGCAGAGCATCCACGTCCTGGTCAAACTCCTCCTGAAAGAGAGTGAGGTTAGGGGAAGGGGTAACACCAGGGGGGAGCGCTTCCAAACACACACACACACACACACACATAACGACAATGAGAAAACACTCAAGGCATTTTTGTAAACGATCAAAATGAAAGGTGAAACAACTGATTAACTTCGCTTCCTAGTGAAAATGACCACAAGAAGCAACACAATAGATGGTCACAAGGGGAGATTTCATGCATGATGAATATTCAAAAAAACCCCGTTTATAACGACGTTATAACTTCTAACTTCTAAACACGCCAACCCAGGAGACTGCATGCAAATGCATTTCTGCACCGCAAATTGATTCCCAGTAAGTGCACACGGCATCAGCAAAAAAAGTAAGTGCACAGATATACGCCCAAAAATCCTGTATATGCCCCCAGTAGACACGGCTCTGGGGACCTACCAGCCTCGGTTTAGAAACTAGGGTTACATCAGGCTTCCATAATCTTTACTCCTCAATATATGCTCTTATTTTTCTTAGATAACCACTTATTTTAAGATTGTCCTAAAACATTGTATTCAAGGTGAAGGCATTTTTGTAAAAGAATCAAAATGAAAGGTGAAAACAACTGATTAACTTCGCTTCCTAGTGTAAATGACCCAAGAAGCACACAATAGATGGACACAAGGGGAGAAATTCAATGTATGATGAATATTCGAAAAACCGTTTATAACGACGTTATAACTTCACACACCGCCACCCACCAATCCACCCACACCGCATTGCAAAAATATATTTGAAAAAAATAAAAGGAACCGACATGAAATCAATATCACCACAATAACCAGAAAACAAATGTTTCCTGTTCAAAAGGCAACAGCAACATGATTCATGGATGAAGTCAGTAGTCACACATTTAATCAAAGTCAGGAGTAAGGAGTAATGATATAAAGAGAATACTGACACATTTCACTGTAATCATATTTACAACCAAACATACTGGTGTAAAACCGTGTCCAACGTTCAAAGAGGCACTGTGTAACTCTCATGGTGCAAGCTAGATAGCTTTAATATCAAGGGTTGGTTTCAAAGCCGTTATAACAGATTATCTAGATTATCAAAGAAGAAACTCTGTAGTCTGGCAACAAGGGACTAGCTCAGAGAAAATGCAATACCAACACAAGCAAAACAGGCGAGGGCACAAACCTCGTAGGAGTAGCCCAGGGCCTCTTGTTCGCCCCGGTCCTGCTGAGCTATGACATCAGACGTGAAGCCCATATCTTCACGCTCGTCCGGGTCCAGGAAGTTGTCGCAGAAGTCGTCCAGTTCGTCGAGAACCGCAAACTCTACCTTGTTCTCCTGGTCTAACTCGGCTTCATCATCTTGTCGCCCATTCCCTAAACTTGCCTCACTTGAGTCATGCAACTCACCATTCATGGGGCAGGAGCCAGGTGTCTCCAGGCCTGTGAATAGCACCTTCCTGTCCTTGCTAGTACTGTTACTACTGCTAGTGCTGCTGCTGTTGTTGTTATTGCTCTCCGTGAAGCTCACCCTGATCTTAACATCTCGGAGCAGCTTGAGGTCGGGAAGGAAGTTGGTGACCGGCGGCGCGTGCCTAGCTGTTCTGGGGCATGTGCTGCCGCTGGCGCTGGCCTCGTCTGAGAGCTGGCTACAAAAAGTAAGAGAGCCTTTGGACAGAAGTTGCAGCTGATGTGGTTGTTGATGAGGGCATTTGTCTTCCCCGGGCCCTGCTGGGGTGTGTGTGTATCCATCACCACCAGAGCTAACGTCCATTACGTCTGCGTCACTGGACGTTTGCAGGGGAGGTGGTGGAGGGGCTCTATCCTCGTCAGGGAGGGCAGGTGGCTCCAAGGGGAGGGGGGGTAAAATATCATCTATCTCCATTTCTTTCTGAGTTAGAACCTACAGGCTACGACCAAAAAGCAGATTGTTTCTTAATCGGGCTGACTTGGGAGGCTGGTTTACACTAGATTGGTTTCAGAACACATGCAGAGACGTCCCTGTATAGACCGGTGTTGAATATGCTAAGCTGACTACATTGTTCTTTTCATTAATGTAGACAGCTTTCAGAATCACTGTCTCAATTATTGGAAATCACAATGCATTCGGCTTAATGTTGGGGTCTAGCAGGCACTGATCATCCTCCAATGCTGAGAGCTAGAAAAGAGAATACAATTTAAATCAATTCAAAAACAGCAGCCCCCATGCAAAACGACACACAAATTGGACGGAATGTATGGCCGTGCGTGGTCGTACAGATGGGATGGTAGATATGCTTGAGCAAAAGGTTAGTAGTTATTAGGCTAAATGTGGCCAACACACAGGCCCCACTAATACTCACAATAATTAACCGTAACAGTTACCTCTATGAAATAAAATAACACGATAAATTAACCAGTCAAATGCTCACCAAAATTGTATCAAATTGTTGAGGATTCACTTTACTTTCTAACTAACTTAAATACATTTATAAAATCATTTTATTCTAGAGGCATCGCCATTCTGCTTTACGACGAGCTCCGCCATCTTGCAGTTGTGCTACTAACGCAAACCGAAACGGGACACCCACCCTCGCGCCGGATCTTCGATACCTGATTGGTCGACGTTTGTCTGTTTTGTTGAATGGAACGTATTAGCAGGGAAGGAAATTGCCGGCAGGAAATACAGCTGTAGAGATCGAGCCAATCACACACTACGTTCGGCCAATGAGAGACGTGTGGTTTTGAGGGCAATGCAGCGCATTTCCAAAGGGTGGCAGTTTCGCCATTAGGAACCAAGTTTATGGATATGATTATTACACTGTATATCCCTGGATTGGTCACGATATTTTGCCCATGCATCAAATGTCCACATCTTTAGATTCCCATAATTATAGCTTACACAAATCGAAATCTTTATGATCTATATCTATAATAGGCCTAATAGTAATCTATACATTCTCAACAATCCAAACATAGGTAACAATCATTGTGAAATAAAACCGTTTTAATACTTAGTGTTTGAATAAACACGCCAACCAGGAGACTGCATGCAAATGCATTTCTGCACGCAAATTGATTCCCAAGTAAGTGCACACGTCATCATCAAAAAAGTAAGTGCACAGGATATACGCCCAAAAATCCTGTAATATGCCCCCAGTAGACACGGCTCTGAGGGACCTACCACCTCGGTTTAGAAACTAGGTTACATCAGGCTCCATAATCTTTACTCTCAATATATGCTCTTATTTTTCTTAGATAACCACTTATTTTAAGATTGTCCTAAAACATTGTATTCTAGACCGTATTTTGGATTGTTCATCAGGGTCCGAGCGCTTGGCCCCTATTGTTTCTGTAACGTTTTTCCCTCAAATTCTGTAAAAGTCCTACTGCAGCCTATACCGTAGGTCGAAAACTCTTGAAATGTTCAGGTATGGTTACCAATAACCCCCTCTACCCATGAACCCAAATTTGTGGTACTGCACCCAAAGGTGGCGCTATTGTAAAAAGATCATGAATTAGGCTTATTTCTCCTCACCAGATTGACCTGGACTCAAAATTCTCTCAGGATATTAATCTCTAGAATCAGACGCATTTATAAACGCGTCTACAAAAATAATCAAAAATTCACCAAAATCGCCACATAAAATCTTTAGTTAAAGCCTCACAAAAATCATCGAACAGAATTTGTTTTACTTGATTCCATTTGAGAAATATTGGCCAATAAAGTTGGAGCAGTTAGCCCATTTTTCTTATATGACCATTTTGTTATTGTATAAAAAAACATACAACTATTATTGGGTTGATACCAATACCCCCCACTAAACCCAAATTGTGGTACTGCACCCGAAGGTGGCGCTATTTAAAAAAAACTACGAACTAGCCTTATTTCTCCTTCCGAGATTGACCTGGACTCAAAATCCTTCCATCATATTAATCTCTAAAATCAGATGCTTCTTTTTCACCCTATTGTTCTGCTCTAAAAATGTTTACTTTTCCCACTATTTCATATTAAAGCTAACATGATAAAAAGAATCACAGGCTACAAAAATAATCAAAAATTCACCAGAATTTCAAAGATTTTTCAGGTATTTGCTTTTAAGAAAGCCCTTAATTCATTTGAGAAATGTTGTTTGGAGTTCTCTGGATTTTGTGTGCTTATGAATAGATATTTTGATCATATGAATGAGGCTCCATTTCAGGTTTGTCAGTGGCTCAATGGGATAATGACTTGAACTGGTGATCCTTAGTTTGAGAGTTCAAATCCCGATTAGACAATGCTGAACATGACATTCGGCCATTGGTCTGCAGGCCAGTCACTTGAAAGGCGACGCACGGTATGGCATTAAGGGCAACATCAACATCTTTCCTTCATAATTATATGTCATATTTATATATCTTCCATTAGTGTGTTCTTGACTTTTCATTTTGCTCAGACTTGGTAAATCACCGCTTGCGGTTATATTTATCATTAATTTTGTACTTAATAATTTTAGCCAGTCGGTTCTATAGCTGTTCTTAGCAGATGTCATCAGAAGAGGAAGATGAGTTTGGCCAGGTCATAAATAAAGAGTTTCAGATCCAATTCAGAAACTGATCAGTCCCTCCATGTATTTTTTTGTCCAAGTCTACATATTTTGATGGAACCTTGTCTAGTTTCAACACCCTCCCTGTTTGAGAGCTGTATTCTGTTTAAAGGAAGACATGGAAACACAATTCAGAATTTATTCTAAACTTCAATTACATGTTAGGTGTTTCAAGGGTACCAGAGTTTAGTTGCCTTCAACTCTGATTTCAGATTATCTTTAGGAGAATCACAGGTCCCATTCCTTCTACACAAAACCCAGACACCAAGGATGCTTCTTCAGAAAATCCTCTCAGTATTACACATGGCAAGCAAGTCAACTGATAAATTGATGAAGGAAGGTATAAAACTCATACACAATGCCTGGGATTCCGATATGAGCTATAACATTAATTTATCAAAGCCAACTTCATTCCTGAAGATTCAATTTGATACATTTTATTTTTACAAAATAGGCTCCACTGGTGAAACATTATTGTATTATACCAAATGCAGCTACAATCAATAGTACTGGTAAAACAGTAATTAATAATAGTAGCATGCAGAGTGCAGACTCAAATGAATTACCCTTAAATAAGGATGCAATGCAATTGTAGCCTGAAAGGTATTGCAATGTGTGTAGATAGCATATTAATGCAAACATTAGCTGCTAATATGCTATCCTAGTGCTGTGCCAGGCAAAGAAGTAAAGTTTAACAAATTACGTTTGGCATGAATACTGCTACCTGTTGGTAATTCAAATCCATAAATAAAATCATGGGATTATTGAGACAATGTTTTTCATTGTGTTCTTTTATGTGTGCATTGTTTAGAGATTAAATCATAGAGTAATAAAAACCGAGGTACGGTCTAGTTGCATGAAGACAATGTTTAACATAATTGAAGAGTAAAGCAGTCATGAAAGAATCATGACATTGTCACATGAGGTGGTCTAGTTGACCAATGACGATCTGAAAGCATAACACATCTGCATTGGATAACAATGTCAACATAAAAACACCAACAATTATATTTTGCCCATATGGACGAAAATTACATTTCCCTACATCTTTGGCAATGTTTCAATCCACAGAAATAATCAATGATCAAATCAACCAATCAACAGCCTCCCCCCTTCCTTATCCCAACAACATTACTCTATTCCAAGCATCATCATTCAACAAGTCCAAAATCAAAACCCATATTAATAGTGCAACAATAAGCAAAGTAATTCTTTCACAGCTTTTAAAAATCCAAACAAAAAAGACCCCTGAAAGCATTCCTGGGTCACGTAGCGGCAGGAACAGTGGGACTATGGAGGAAGTGGTGGTGGTGGTGGTGGTGGGGAGAGGCAACGCTGTAAGGCAGAGTCTGGCGGTTGGCGAGGGAGCGTCTGACCGCACGGCGCGGTGGTCACCCCTGCAGCTGGAACTGGAAGCTCTGGTTGCTCCACTGGCTGGTGTCGCAGTTGAGCATGGTGCGTTCCACGAAGGTCACGGCCCCTGCAGTGTCTATCAGGACCACCGTGTTGGTCCTGGGAGAGAGAGGGAGAAGCAGAGGGGGACAGAGAATAATATAAACTGTTAACCTGACTACGTCCCCAAACCGTTAACCTTAACTGGTTCAACTGGAGTGCTAGCATTAAGTAAAAAGTGAGCCTACCCGCCAGCATTTCAGAGCGTGAGCCAAGTGTAACATTCTTCTTTCCCTACAGAACTCCACAAACATCCTCATAACGTGTCTTCCACTGTGTGAGGCCACGTGAGGCCTCCTTGGAGATCGTGACCTGCACTGTGTGCTTACAGAGGTGAAATAAGACTCCGGTCCTGCAACAATATGATAACCAAAAAGGGGGGAAATAGAAAGAGAGGCGGAGGAGCAAAGGCAACCATGGAGAGGGGTAGCTGGAGGACACTGACCTTGTGCCGTAATGAGGAGTGCGAACACACACCGATGAGAGGGCCGGCAGTATCCCGTTGTCGAAGCCCTGACCCTGTCTCTGTATGGCTGGGTCAGTGGTCCTTTAGGGCAGAGACACATACAACGATTATACCAATGCATAATGCCCACACAATCAAAATACAAGCCAAAAAGGCCTGGAAGTAGATACCGCCTTGGTTCTTTTGAAAAAAAGAAAGGCATGTTTGGTTCTTTAAAAGTTGTACGCAAAGGGGTGCTTGCAGGGGCAGAAGGCTCAGGTGTTCCATTGGTAGCAGTGAGCAAGAGGCCTAGAGACCTACCTGCTCCCTATTGATCTGAATGCAGTCACTTTGGATAAATGTGTCTACAATTCCAGAAGTTACACAAATACCACTAAACAGCTCTTACAGCTCCTGGTTGTTGAGGACAGTGATGAGGTCCTGCACCAGTCTGTCCCCGGACAGCTGTTGCTCCACCACGCTGGTGAACAGGCACTTGCCGTGGTCCAGTTTCCTCCACGGTGTCTCCAACAGAGAGTTGCTCAAGCCATAGATGCCTAGCAGAGAGATGGGGCACAGGTAAGGGAGGGGCCGTACACCACGTGCACAGGAAGACATGATTGACAGGCGTCGAATAAATATAGTCACATATAAAACGACAAATCCACATGGATTGTGACATTATTCCTAATAAAATCAATAGACCTCCACGACCAGGGTTATCATGGAGGGCAACAGGGGGGCCGGCAGGGGAGGCAAGTATCAATTTTAACCGTTACTACAGCAAACGTTAATACACAGACCTGATTTCAGACGGATCGGCTGGGAGCTCCCTCTGTTTCCATAGTAACTCACAATGTCTTCTTTGGCACTGGATGGGAGACAGTCAAATGGAAAATTAGAGTGGCTGTTTGAGTCGGAACGTAATTCCCTTCATGTCTGCTTATCGCTGCAGTTCAAAAGGATCAGTCTGCTTCGAGGGCCCAGAAAGGGACTTAAAAAGTCCTGACAGCAGGATTGTTTAAGGAATCTGGTCCTCCTGCTGAAAGACAGCCCCTTTGTCAGCCTATATGGTATAAAATCCTTAGACTAGCATAAAAAGTTACATAATAGCGTTCCTCCACAGTGTGTTCCTCCATGATCTTTGCAATACAACCCTTACAAGCAATAATTTACTATTAACACAGAACCGGCTTTCAAGCCGCCTATACATATAGACAATGCAAGCCGGTATGTATCAATGAGCATAGAACAAAAAGATACCAGAATTGCATCTAAATATTGGACACACAGAGTTTACCTTTTTTAGTTCACTTATTCAGTTTACCTGTTTTCCATACTTTTATTCATGGATTTTCAGTGCCTTTCTCGACAGATACACAACACAGGAAAGTTGAAACAGAGAGGGAACGACATGCAGCACAGGACTGCAAGGTTGAATTCTCGGCAAACAGTTTGGCACAGTGGAGAGAGCGCGAGTGAGAGAGAGAAAGCTCTTTTTATGATAGCCGAGGCTGCGAGAACAGAGAGATCCCTGAATGTTGACATGTGCTCTGCGGGGTGTTTGGGCCCTGGATAAGGTGCCAGTGGGAGGTAGAGCCCCATGATGTAGAGCCAGTATGAGGAGGACAGAGGGGTAATCAACACACTGGCTGGGAGACCGGCCCTAATGAACAGTGTTGGACCAGTGCTGTGCATATCCTCTCCTTCCAGCTGTTGTGTTGTTGCAGTGGAGCTGGCAAGACAAGCGGGGCTTCAAAGAGTTGACATTAACTCTGACACTCTCATCATCTACACAAACACAGAGTCGGTTAGGAATCCTTGGGGAAATGAACAGCTTTACTTTGCACTACGGTTTCTCGAAGGCGTAAACTGTTTTTTTTTAGGGAGCTTCACATTTAGTGTGGAGCATTGATTTAGCCATTAGAAAACCATGATGGGCTGTTTCATGAAGAATGAGAATATCTCGGTACGGTCAGAGATATTGATCATCCCTGATGTGTTTGGGTTTGAATTTCTTAAAAAAAATTGAGAAAACAATCTCTGGTTGGATGCCGTCTGCCTCTGCTGCGGGAACAGCTGAATATGTTTGGAAGAATATAAGGTTAAGGCTCTCATTCATAACGTAATGTCAGCAACTGGAAACACGTTGAACCCGATTAGCTTCCCGTTTTCTATACGAGACTATCAGGATTTTCTAAAAACAAATCCTTTTCACAGGCTGACAGATTTGGACTCAAAATAGACCGCCAACATCCCCTGAGGTTGGCGTTCATTACCAAAGCCTTTATTAAAGGGCGGCAGACAGGTGTTAATAAAAAAAGGATCTTCTCTTGTCTAGTATCGGACACCAGGACAATGGCCCCCTACTATTACATACATTTTTTGATACTAAAGAGTTACGTAAAAATAATAACTTGTAAAATAAATAATAAATTGGTTTTGTGAGATTCTGTGCTTCTATTCAAAAGATGATTGCTCTGAAAACGTTGAAAGGCTATTACTTTAGTACATGAGGAGCTCAAGGTCAGACACAAGATATACAAGAGAAGATACGCACACATTACATTTTCCATTATACAATGGGGAATGCGTTAAAAAACAAAAAAGTCTCAGAAATGAAATCCCATCCATGTTTGTTTTGCTGGTTTAATCCTCTTGGAAGCATGACAGTGAATATATGGCCTAACTTGACCAAAAAGTGTAATTTTCACATTCTTCCTCAAAAGATTGAAGGCCTTTCAGAAATATGAGTGGATGAGCAAAATGTATGACCCAAGTTCAAACCTCCAAGCACAATGTATGTTTCATCTTCAAATCTCCAAGCACAATTTCTAAGTTAAGATGTTACCTGCCATGGAGCAATGTGCATGATTACATACTGAGTCATAGGGTAACTTGACACCACTTTAACATACACAGACGTGAATAATTAGTGTCAGTGTAGGGAACGCGACTATAGTTGTTAGATGCCCCAATGCATCCTCAAATATTCCAGACAGATTACAGCTCTCTAATTGTCTGTTGGGGTTGGTTTGGTTCAAAAAATACATACAGTGGGGTTGAAACACATCTGGAAGGGACCTGAGTGACTTCATACCAAAAACAGAAAAATAGGGTAATGCGACGCATCAGTGTTCACATTTGAATAATAAACATAAAAAATATGACTCCATATTAACAACGTTGAAGCCAAAATTAACAGAACCCTTTCGAGCACATCTGGAATCCATCGTTGGGTTTTTCTGCGCGATCACATGACCTCCATGCATTCCATACATTCCATTTAACCCAACCAGCCTTGGCAAAGTATAGCAGTTTCAATAACATGTCATTAAACATAAACAATAATAAATCGTTTTTACTTGTTAGATGGTATCTGATCATATCACTATACATCTATTTAGAACCGACGAACCTTCAAGACATGGAGAGAGATAAACTACATGCATGGTCCTCTGACTGAAAGTGTCTAAGTGGGGGCGATTCTTTCACTCAAAGATCTGTTTTCCTTGAAGGAACATTTCTCAGAAGACATTGGGGAGAGGGAAGACAATTTCTTGGATGATATGGTTTGGCTTCAAAGACACACACGCCCGCGGTATAAGTACGGTATGATCAACATTAGAGCCAGTTGTGATGACCGGCCTGAACGCATCAAAGGATGAACTTGGCAACCCCTGCTGCGGCCCACAAGCCCATCGCAGAGCCTTTGACCAGCAACTGATGCCTTTACAGAGAGCCCCCCACCAAAAGAGAGACAGCCCCTCCCCTATCCACCACTAACCCCCATCTTACAAACAAAAGAAGAACAGTTTGGGGTGGTCTACAGCCGTGAAAATATGCCAGAGAGCACACAGCCAGTCACCCGTAGCAAACATAACAATATCAAAAAAGACAGGCTGACTGACAGTCTGCCCTACTGACTGTGTGTGTGGAGCGAGGTAAGAGTGTGTAGTGGATTGGCTGGGAAAGCCCCCAGTGTGGGGATCCTGCAAGAGTTCACATCACCAGGATATGATAATCATCACAACACCCAGGTCCACTAGAGGAGTGGGGGCATGATCCCTCCCCGGGCCCCCTGCCTCCAAAGGTTATGGACCACATCCTCCCAGACGGCTGAACAACAACCCCGGAGACTCGTTGCCATGCCGAAGAGGCCTCCTGGATAGTGGCTGTCTGTTGGTGCCCACTTTGAGATCCCTCCCCCTCTCCCTTTCTCGCCCTCTCTCTCCCTCCCTCCCTCTCTCTCTCTCTCCCTCTCTCTCTCTCCTTCTCCCTGTCTCTCTCTCCCTCTCCCTGTCTCTCTCTCCCTCTCTCCCTTCCTCTTGGCCTCTCTCTCTCTTCCTTTGCCTCTCTCTCTCTTCCTTGGCCTCTCTCTCTCTTCCTTGGCCTCTTTCTCTCTTCCTTGGCCTCTCTCCGCTAGGTCAGGAAATGTAATCACAGCAGGCTTCTGGAGAGAAGGATCGCAGAGTGATGGAGCAGAGAAGATGACAAACACCCCTCTGCTGTTCACCCTAAACACCTGATTAATGTTTAAGGGTGGGGGGGGGGGGGGGGGGAATTATCCTGTCATGCTTTGCTAAGCTTTGTTGCCCTGTAAGGAGTCCACTGCCATTTACCAGTGTTAAATGAATTTCTTCCACATCTACAGCATATTCAATGACAGCAAATGAGGCCATTAGCCAAAGAAAAGGGGCACTTATAATGACTTTGAAGGAAATGCTTGAAAAAGTAAATTCCCCGCTAATTAAAAAATGTCCGCTTGTTGGTTTTCCAAAGACTAACTGATCAAAGGGTGTGATAAGGATACAGCAGTTTCCTTGCATTAAAAAATAGAGAAGTAACCATTTCGATGCTAGTACTCACTCCACCTTCCACTTACTTGAATTCTGCAGTGAGCAGGTTGAAGCCGTTGTACAGGTGACCTTCTGTCGACAACTTTTTCAAGTAGGAGAAGCTGTCCAGGTCTCTGTCTATTAAGTAGTTGGCCACCAGGAAGCCTGATTGGGGAGGGATGGGGGAAGAAGACACAGCGTAGTGAAGAGCTATGTTATTGGCTGGATCAGGTTAACGATTGAATGGGATCACATGTCAATGTTTTGATCCAATTTCGCAATATGACTGGCTCGTTTTCCATTGGACATAAAGACATCTATATTCACACACACACACACACACACACACACACACACACACACACACACACACACACACACACACACACACACACACACACACACACACACACACACACACACACACACAGTACTGAGAGCAGAGAGAGAAAAGGAGAGAGGTTCAGTACTGAGAAGAGGGAGGGAGAGGGACACAGAGAGTCAGTACTGAGAGGAAAGAGAGTCTCATAGTCAGTACTGAGAGGAGAGAGAGTGAGATTTGTTGGACAAATGCAGTGTAACTTATCAATAACTGCAATTGAAGTGAGTGGGCATAACCCTTTAATAACCCTTCATAAAAGCAGGGTTTGGACATGATGAAAACCTTCATGATTTGCTGGTTTGACTTGGTTCCCTCACCTCTTCCTTTGGCGTCAGGGTTGAGCTTTGGTTCCAGGTAGTTTGTGATGGCGGCCAGCCTGCCCGTCTTGGTGACTCCCAGCCATGTTCCACCTTCCTTGCCATTTTCAAGGTCTAGGCCTGGGAAACATAGTGTAACCGATGAGAAATTTGAAACAGTATCCAACCAGTCCCAGTGTCTGATTGAGATTATCCCCAATTCCATACTTTATTCACGAGTTTATTTACAAGCGCAGTAATAATACAAGGAATATAATGAGTAATGATTACCCAGTACTTAATTACAAAACAAAACAATATTAGCTTGTTTTGCCAATCATCCTGTTGATTATCAACAATTCAAGCAGTTCATAAAAAATGAAGCGTAACATATAATCATAGCGCCTATTATTATCAAGACCCGATCTACTTTTGGTTTGACACGCATGACGTTTGACTCGCACAAGCCAACACTAAGGGTATCGTAAAGAGGGTTCGGAATAGTTACGACAATCAGTTGCATGGCTTGGCCGGACCTTCGTCCACGTGAAGGCATTAAAAGTGTTTTATTGCTTGCTTTTCTGTAGATTACATAACCCCCTATGTATACATCACTATAATACAGGCATATTACATATTGCCAGCCATAGTTTGCATCATAATCACAAGTGGCCGCCTTGAATGTAATTGGATGGGGTAAGAATCAGTCAATAGCTAGACTAGGTGTGTCCGCCATGGATTCCGCTGGATCAATATCAGAGAGGTCCACTTAGTCCTGCCACTGATCTAAAGTGGAAGAGGAGGTTCTCCTCTGGGAGCGGTCAGGAGCACTAAACTGGGTCCCTCAGAGGGGGTTGCGGGGGAGAGAGGGGGGGAAGTACAGCTCACTACCTCCCTCTGTCACACTATTCCTCCAGCAGGACAGAGCCTTGGACCATGTATACGTGTCACACCGTATAAAGGCAGCCATCAATTAAGGCTTCCACCTCAGGAGTCCGGACTGCTCTATTATAGAGGGGGGGGCAGGGCTCTGTGTTTCCTCCCTCAGTCGAAGAAGGCTATGATTGATTTCTCATGCCAGTAGCACAGTAGTGTATTGGAGGGGGAACGTGGGTCAATTAAAGATTGTATACCGAGGGCAGGGGACCCACAGCGACTGAAACAGGAAGACGTGACTTGATTCTATAGGGGTAAAGAAGGCCGATAGTTAGTTTGTTGTTGAGAAAAACAAACGAGACGACCACAGATGAATAAATATTCAATGGTTCTTGGTGTTTTTCTTCCTCTTTCCAGAAACCTCTTGGTCTGGATACAAGAACAACACTTGGTTGGTGCTGCTGGCACCATGGACAGGCATGCTACTAACCCCGCTACCAGTTCATCACAGCTGCAGTGCACACTCACCACTGAGGATATCGCCGTTGGACGCCCAGTAGTCTGCCGCCTTGGTCGGCCTGCTGTAGTACTCATCTCTGTTTGCAGCCAAAATCAGCCTGAAGAGACGAGGAGAGATGAGAGGGAGACAGAGTCGAGTGATAGAAAGAGAAAGAATAACATTGGATCTTACTATTTTTGCTCCATCCCAGACCCTTGTTGGAACATTTTGAGTGAGGAGCTGGAGAGGCTCCACAAGGGTCACATGGGGGAATCAATCATTTTGGATCCCCAACTGTCTCTGCGCAGAGGACGCTCTCACATACCACCACTTCTTATCACTTCTCCCTTATCTTTGTTCCTCCCCCCCACATTGTTTGTCTAAACCCATGAACGTGCATATATCCTCACACTTTGAACAGAGCCTTAGATTAACTCAATTTGAATTAATAGTACCTCTCTCTGTCATCTGAGAAGTGTTGTGTCCTCCAATCCATCTCCCAATCATTTCTGGGGGTCTGGGGTTTATAATTATGGTAATCGAGCTGGCGGAAGGCCTTGGGTTGATTGATGGTAGATGCCAGAAATCTCTGCAGTGACTGTCCCTAGGATCCCTGCAGAGCTGTCGGCTGCTGCCCCCCCTCTCCCTCTAACTCTCCCTCTCTCCCAGCCGTTCAGTTATTTCCACCGAGCGGTGCGGTCGTTCGGTGCGGCACGGTTCGCTTATATTGGCGTTTCCGCCGTCAAAAGTTGCACAGGGTCCCAAGACAAGCGTGCTGAGCTGCTCCTTTTATCGGTACTCCTCCGCCGTTGGAGTACCGATTACCTTTTATCGGTACTACCGCCGTCTGAAAGAGGGGAGGCATTAGAGCCACACTGTTCTGCCAGGGGCCTCAAAGTACAGAATTTCGGTAATTAATTTTCGCAATAGACGGAGTGGGCTCCAGCGGATTGGAGGAGGGGGAGGTGGAGGGCTGGCAGGAGGACCCCCTTTGATGATGCCCACAGAGGAAGAGCATCAAAGGCTGGATACGGCTAGGAAACAGGGGCACTGAAAGCAGCTCTAGACCTCCGGACAAAGCTCACAAAGCAGAACGTGTCCGGTGAGCTTGTGGTTTACCTAGATAAGTCTGCAGGTCAATTCGGTCGGTGGTTGATCAAGAAAGACTGTGACCACTTTTTACATAATCGGTATTGAGAGAAAAGGCTTTTGCAGTTGCAGTGCAGGTGCTCACAAACACAAACACTCAAAGGCTAAGACCTAACCCTAAGGCCCTCATGGCCAATGTTTTAATAATCCTTAACATGCAGAAGTCTGTTACGGTGTTAGGCAGGAACCACAGCAGACACGAAACCATTTGAAATATTAATAATTGTTTGCCATCTTTCTGCCGTATAAGTTAAAAGGTCATCCCCATGAGTCTCTAGAAGGTTAATTGAGCTACCAGAGAAGCAATAACAAACATCCTGTGTTTTTCTTACAATATCCTCATTCATCTTGCGCTGAGGGCACAGACCGGTCGCATAGACTCAATAAGAGATCACAGGACTAACGGCAGATTTGCACAGCATTCTAACGTCCCCAAAGCACACAAGGAAACGACTGTGGCAAACGCTTACGCATGGAAAGGTTGAATGATAATTAGGGGATGTAGAGGCAAGCTCCTCTATGGTAGGATCATCAACAGCTGGCTAGAGGCCACTTGGAGGAGGGATTGAATGACATTTAGAAATCCATTATTAAGTTTAGAACACTTAAAAAGTTGCTTCTTATTTAAGAACTAAGAAAGATGATTCCAACGCATTAGTGAGCTAGGTCATTTGATTACAGTGTTTGCAAATGTTGTTTTTTGCTAGCCCTCAGTGCTGATGTCAACACCAATGAGGGACTCAGACTCTCCCAACAAGTCTTTCCTTGTTATCAGACAGCGATATCCGCCTTGCCTACATTTCATCTCTCCTGAGCTTTGAGTTAGGTGGTGCGGTCCTCTGAACTCCTGATAGCCAACCCGACGCTCAGAGGACACGGCACAGAGAGAGACGAACTGAGGCTAACCACAGAACTGCCTCCAGGCGCTGACCTTACACCACACCGTGAACACAGTGAATGTTTCTTTGTCAACTAGTCTGCAACGCCTGCTGTAGGAAAGTTATCGCTTACGGCAGAGCGCAGATAAATAGGCGGAACTAGGATGTTGACACCCGATTTTTATTAAAGGGCTACATTAGCTAGGCTACTGTGACTCTACAAGGCAATGTAAGTGGCTAACAGACAGATAGGCTAATCCAGCCATCACCCCTTCTGGAAACAGAATTTACGAATTGGAATTTAACTCGTCTGATTCTAGGCAACAGCTAAATGACATTAGATATATCTCGGTGTTTCCCTTCAAAGATCATCCGATTAAATGCTTCCCTTTTTTCATTTACCCAGTACCAGGTAAAGCCTCTCCCTCCTAATTGCAAATACGTCATAAGGCAGTTAAACATATGGGAAAGCAGTCAACCCCAATAAGCATGTAAACAATTTTCCAAAAGTCCAAGCAATATCACTCTGACTAGACTCGCTGATCAACAAAAAAAGATGTCATACCCTTGTTGCTTTGTCAAAGTTGTGTAAGATCGCATAAAACACAAAAAATAAATAAATTTGAACACTTTCTACTCCTTGGAATAAACAAAAAATTGTACCTTCGTTTTAATGCATTTGAGGGGAATTATCAATATTTTTTTTTTTTTTTTCTTGCATCATTGCACACCTTCCCCACATCAAGACTGGTTTCAACCTAAATGGACAGGACCAATTACACATAATGAAGACGTTCCCTTGGTGAAGCCATCGGTGCATATCACACATGATATGTTGCTGACATTGAAAACGGATTTGCACATTGGCGTTAAGTTAATGTTCATTATTTTCCATTTTTGGAAAATAATGTTATAATGGAAGTTATAATGGTTTAACTTTAACACTCTCCGAATTATATCAATATGACGTGACGGTCAGTTAGCTTTGCACAGAAACAGCCAGTAGAAAGGTCAGTGGGCTAATACTTTAGACTTTGAGTGTATATCAGAGCTTGTACCTTTTTTTTCTCTCACTTTTACTTAAGTAAAGAAGTTAAATCAGTACTTTTACCAGAGTCTAGTACTTGTACTTCTACTTGGGTAAAGAATGTGTGCACCTTTGCCACCACTGCTCTATTTGCTTTGGGTATGTTATAAAGCCTTAGAAACAGACCTAGTTATGAAGAGGTTAGGAAAACACAGGAGCAGATAAATACACCACCTGATCCTGATGCAGGAGATACAGACGTTTCAGGAGCCAAAGGGTAGCCTCGTGAGAAAATCCAAATAGCAAGATTGCGTTCCTCTAATTTGAAGGAGTATGGCTTGTCTGGGGATCAATTTAATACCCAATTGAGTTTGAATTGCTACCCTTTATCGGTAGGACGATTTTTTAATTCGGGAGAACGCAGCCCTCCTGGTTCATGATGAACTGAAACCAACCATGAGGAAAACGGAATGTGAACTCAAAAGTTCAGGATGGTCACACAAAAGGTTAGCACAAGTTGAAAGAATAGCGTAGGATAAGACAAAGTACGATAAAATAAATACAGAACGGATGGCTCTCTCAGTATTTACAATAATGTGCAATACAATATGTGCAGTAAAGAATAGCGTCTATGTAAAATTACATCATATAGGCAAAGTGTGCATAAATAACAGTTGGTGAAGTCCTACCTGTAGGCATTTTTGGATGCTGGCCGTGGGTCAAACTTGAAAAAGAGTATGCACATGAGGGATGATGAAGGAGAGACGGCTTGTACAGTCCAGAGTTACTTTCAAGGCGTGCTCATGTTCACATCTAAGAAATCAGACAAACATGACAGGTATGATTGAGTGGTTGCATGGATAAATTAGTATTAGTCTGTGTCTTTTAGGAGGGCCACATGATAAAAGGTATGGTGGAAGTTCATGCCAGTCATCATCACAGAAAGCATAGCTTGGCTGCGTGTGCAAAAAGTGGATTGACCATCCGTTAGTAGATAAGACTGGTATCACGATGTGCCTGGACCAAGGAGCGATGTACAATGCGAATCATGGGTCGCACATGACATGAGGCTAAACTAAATAGGGAACTCGGACAAATTAGTAAGTTACCAACTGAAACACGAGTAAGGCAAGAGTTGTCCGAGCGTGAATTACTTAGTCATCCAAGTGCATTACCATGACATAACGAAAGAACTTCAGAAACGTATGATCTTACAGGTAGAAGTTGTGACCGAGTGGCAACTGACCGACACGTTGACGTAATCACTAATAAATACATCTTCGCAAAATAGAAATAAGATGCAATTATTTTTGGAAAAACAACTCGCTTGCTAGCAGATTGTTGTATCAACAGTATGATGTCGCGTAGCCAAAGGATCGCACATACCCCCCCCCCCCCCACCTCCACAAAGCACACTGTTATTAAAACACTGTAAGGACAACAAAGTTTGGTGTTTTGCTTTGTTTAAAAATACTTCTACTTTCCTTACACGTATTGCAACTACGAAGATGTTACAGTCCCCGCAAGCCTTAACTTGCTGTTGAAACCTTGAATGTCTGACGAGTGCAATTAAATAGTAACAACAACTCGAGCAGTCAGTCCGGTCCTGACAGATCTATACTACGCATGCGCTATGGCGGTCGCTTTACGGCACCTGTAAAGGCAAGGCTGTCAAACAAAACGTGAAACGATAAAAACAATAAACACCCTTTCGACGTGGATTATGACATTTTGAGATTATTATTTAAAGTTATTTTCTGATTTCTGATATCTAAAGCTGAACCACAGCGAGATTAATTGATTTATTTAATTGATCTGTTCTGCAAAGTAAAAGTATTCAATCTAGTCCAGTGGTTCCCAACATCTGTCATCGAGACCTTTCGCTGGTCAGACTCAAAAGGTAAAAACTAGATAAATACACATGCAGTAACTAAGCAAAGGGTGCAAACGCCCCCTTTATACAAAATTATAACTGCAAGAAGGCCATGGCCATTCGGAAATAGCGGAAAGAAAAAGACATGAACGCTGTATTGCTCCCAGACAGTGTGTTTATTTAGCAATGACAAAGAATAAAAACATAATGTAAGCGAATGATGAACTAAGCAAAACTATTTTGAAATAATAACAAGCTATAATACTATATTGACTGAACAATATGCATTAGGTATTCACAGAGAATCTGTGGATACCTATTGTAATGATATAATTGTTTTCAATTATCTTTTATTTTTTTATATTATTGTAAAATGATCTCTGAATAATAATATCCAACGAATAAAATCACTTGGTCAAACCTGCGTGGAAAATGTTGATGAGAAAGGTTTTTTTTTTACCATCTAATCGAATTAATGAGTAGAACAAGTAGGCAAAGATAAGATACTAATGATTATGATGCTCCAATTAATTAAAGGGTGAATCCTTTTTCTCCGCACTGGCATCTGCTGGCAGAAGCTGATATTGCATTAAACAGATAAATCCAAAGTCATTTAATAATTTTCATGTTTACATAATCAGTTGTCTTGGATGAAGATTATTCAGACTCAGATAACTTCATTAATCCCGGGGGAAATTTCTTAAAATAGTCTGCAGCTCAGTCACAAGAAAATATTATTTTCACTTTCTTCCAAATCGAATGAGAAGGAATATAGACTCGTCTCATTGATAAGCAGGTAGGGGGTAGGCATCTTTCTCAATGGGCCTATAAATTAGGATGTGAATATAAGGGAAGGAATACACCACCTCTGGCTGCAAACCATAACCACTACACTGATAATAATGATGAATGATGCTGACAGATTCCCAGTTCCCCTCGGTAGACAGAGTTGAGAGTCTTGACTCTTTAAATATGGAAGTTTGGATTGTTAGACTACCTAAAAATCCTGACCCGCCTGCCCAATTCAGACTGATAGTAGGCCTAAAGACTACTCAGTCACCGACTGTAACGTAAAGTCAAATTTAATGTTTAATGCTAACCAAATGCACTCTTAATTGAGTTTTGTTTCATGCTAAAATGGTGTGGTCGTTTTCATGGCCGCTCTGTCTACATAATATCCTTTCCATTATCTTAGAAAACGTTTAAATTAGCCTCTATTAGTGCCTGGTTGCTTTATTGTGAAAATACAATTAATTTCCGTCATGACGCACTTTACTTTGAAAAAAACAGCCGGATGTATACATTTAATATCTGCTAGCCTGACATTGCATTGTTGAGATGGTCGAGTTTCTGAAACGTGCATGTTTAAATAAGCGGTTATATCCACTTCACACAAACTGCCATTTATATAAAAATGCTGATTCGAGTCATTTACAAAATTATATTGATATCATATCTCCTCGTATTATGCATTGGCTATTTTCATTAGGCTACAGAAGTCATCCATAGGAATATAAACCAACATATCCTATAATCAACACATAATCAATGATAAAACATTGCTATTATAGGCCTAACGTCACCAATAGTTATTCTCTCTTTCAAACTCAGAGATGGGTGATGGGCGGGCATATTTACTCGTCAGCGTCGCATCAACCACTGTCTTGGGAAGAGGTGATGAATAGTAGCCTACCAATACCGGGCTACACAATCTTGCAGTTGGAAATAAGTGAAGTGAGTAACTTTTATTCAGATGTTTTGACACTGAGAAACGCTATTGATAAGGAGCCAGTAGAAGCAAATAGCCGAGCAGATCTGGAAGGTTGTAATAGTCGCTTACAGTAACGTTAAGCCAACTTGCCTGCACCGCGTTCAGCATATCGCTGTCCACCTGCCTGTCTGATTACAACGAGGAAAGCGACGTGCACCATGAAAGGGGATGCATTGAGGTATGTATATTTTAATATATATATATTGTATTGGGAAAATATCGACGAATATACAATTGCACGAAACATTCTTATTATCTTGCGACCTGCAAGTTGCAGGTCGTAGGCTATTGCGTGTGTGCGCAGGGTTTTAACTGCCATATCGTTTAAATTCAAGTGGTTTGCATGTCAATGTACATTATTTTGTATGTTACCTCAAAATTGCTTAAAATGAAATATACCTTGAGGGAGGCGAGCCTGAGGACCGACGAGCTGTCAATCAGTTGAGCTTACTACGCTATTGTTTAACTCATCCTGTGGGAGCCTGTTTACGAAGGAGGAGAACCCTTTGATTTTTATTTCAATTATACCTAGTGTACTCTTTGATATTTGTTTCACGGTTTGCCTGGATGTTGAGCACCCAATGTACCTTTAAAAATCTTGTAATTTCTGGTTCATCTGTCTAATTTAGCGTTTTTTTTTCTATAAGGCGTGCTTTGAAGCCAGACGTGAATAAGAATTGCGAGGTCCATCATTTCCTAGTTTTATTCACGAGAGGCCGACGTTTTTATCCAGATGGTAATTTATACTAAAGGGATTTTCGTGCCATTATGAGATGTCATTATTATTCTTTTTTTTAATCGTTCTATTGCCCTGGATTTCACTCGGGTTTTGTCCTGCAGCATATTCTGCATAGTATTTCTGTGAAAAGGTTGTGGAATGACTTTTAAGAAGTTCAGTCGACATTGTGTGTGTGTGTGTGTGTGTGTGTGTGTGTGTGTGTGTGTGTGTGTGTGTGTGTGTGTGTGTGTGTGTGTGTGTGTGTGTGTGTGTGTGTGTGTCTGCACACACGGTTGCATGGTTGTTAAGATTGTGCACAGGTAATCTTCCAAAGGTTTTCATCAGTGCATAGTGAGTATAGAGAAATTACAATTCTCCTCTGTTCCAACCCTTTGGTTGGATAGCAATTGGAACGCAACTCGCCTATTGCAGAGGGTACTCTGCAAATCGCCTAAATGTCACCAGATATGAATGTAACTAATAAATCGTATTCATATCATAAGCCAAACTGTTTCACAACAGCAATGATTTGGTCAAAATAAAACTGTTTCACTAGAGAGCAATGATTTTGGCAAAATAAAACGTCACTTTTTTGTACAGAAGGAGGAGAGGAAAGGCCCAATGCTCCCCTGTTTGGAGTGATGCATGGCTTTTAAAAAACTACAACTCACCCCGTGCAGTATTTGATACAGATAAAGGAAAAATAAATAAAAACCAACAAACAAACAACAGGTAAAGCAGTGTGCAGACAATCAACCCTTGTTATGTTGGTGCTGCCAGATTATTATATCCCAAGTGTATGTCCATACCTGCAAGATCCCTGTGACCATCACTATGTTTATGATGAAGGGACATGTTGTCTAGTCATGAATACTGTTACCAAAACCTTGTTGACAGCCACAATGTATCTGGAAAAAGCAACGCCTTCCTCCATGGAGATTCAAGAAACTCTCTTGCAAACGAACCCACCGGAGAAATGCTGGACATTCTCAGAGGAACAGAGTGCCACCCATGCTATGTAGAACAAGTTCTCATGACCTAAATACGCTCAAGTTACAAGCCGGGGATTAAGACGAATGACATTTCAGTGTAAATCCAACTGGATTCAGGCTGGGCCTTTTCTTAAACAAAGGGGGGAGATCCAAATCTAGAGGAATGGTATGCTGAAGCATAAAAGTAGCTTATCTGAATGAGCACCCATCCATTCATTTTATCAATGTAATTAAGAAGTTTAAAGGAGAAAAGTGTTAGAATTAATCGAGTAGTGTGCTTACCAGTGGCCGGTGATAAGTAAGTACAGCATTCATATGTCATTACCAATATAGCACATTCTCTCAATTTTAACCACCAGTATTATGAATTAATGATGGAATTTCAATGAGATAAGCTAAATATTTAGCGAAGAATATTGTGGGTGCATATGAAGGGCACTCCCATCTCTTTATACACTACTACCACTATTACTAAGATAAGATGTTCTGCATAGTATTCTGCATACTATTACAGTTATTAGTTGTTAGCGCAGAATAGATGCTTTTGTCCAAAGCGACTTACATTGAATTAAGTAGTGATTAAGGATCAGGTGGGGGTTAGGCAGCGTGCTTATTACAGAACGTATTGGGGATCGAACCTAGTTCACATTGACAGGGAGGGAAGGACCCTAGCAACTAGACTTTCCTGCACCCATTTATCAAAAATTCTTTAAAAAAATGTGTATTTGGGAGCAGGAGGTTGGGTGGGGGGGGGGTTATCTATCCTCTCCCCATCTCACAAAATATACTCTTGCATCCTCCTTCCACCTCTTTCCCCCATACATCCTTTTCAACGTTTATATCCACTCTTACCTCCGGCGGATAGAGACCCGCTGTCCGTATCATCTCTTCACTGTCACTGCAGCAATCACAGTAAAACAGGCTTGCAAGCTCCAAACTGTCAAGCTACAGCCAATTCTATATTGTGTTGAATGAGTTATGCCAGATCTTTCTTTATATAGTCTTTCCCTGGGCTATACATGTTGAATTGAAACAATGAGTGCATTGAGTAACTCGTAGAATGTAGGGGGACCCTTACTGTGAAAGACTTGTGTTAGAGGCCTGTGAGGTAGAAAATAATTAGTGAGTTGTTAGAAGAAAGTGATAGCCTATTGCTCGAGTGATCTGGGGTGTGTGTGATTGGCACAATAGACTATATTACACAGATGGCTGGTTTTATGACTGTTCCTCATTCCATATACAGAAAAGGGACAAAAGTGATGTTGGAAATTCTAGTTAATTGTTAATTCACAACATACCATGCAATTTTGAGTTTCACGAGGTGATTGAATTAGAACATTTGTGACACCATTGTTGCATTGTAATATAGTATTTAGTTCTTCAACACAGTGTTATTTATAGAGTGACAGACTACCCAATAATAACTGGCATTCCCTAAATGATACGTATAGCCTGAATTACATCTAATATAATGCAAGTCTTTGTACTTTAAATACAGCCAAATGTCAGAATCCTGAAACATTGGTAAGTCTCACAAATCAAAATTTAGGGTTAATATATCATGCCTGGTGGCAGGCAAGCTCAAATCTGTGTGAATGTTGCACTTACATTTCTTTGGCTTCAAATTGGTTTGACCAATCATGTTGCTAGGGGCGGCGATCTACAGACGTGCGTAACACGAGACAAATTGCGACTAGGCAAAAACTCGGGCGTAAAACCAGGCTACACTCACACTCACACAAGATTTAACAGGACCTGTTGGCATAAGTGACGATGCTAAGACGGTGTGCATCGATTCCAAGACCATTCTACAGTGCTATCGCCGTAGTGCTGCCAGAGCTGATCGTATTGGAGGTCTAATTAAAGATATGGCCTCCAAAGTGCACACACTTTATCCATAGCCTGTGGGAAGACAAGGAGAAACGTCTTGTCGGGCACTAACATCCTTAGGCCATGTGTCAATGAAGGTTTAAAATCAAACTTGGTTAGTAGAGTTGCCACTGTATAAATACATTTGTTAAAATCGTCTCATGAATACTCCATCCTTCCACTTTCCAATAAGCGTCTCTCTGATGAACATCTCCATAACAAAAAAGGAAACCTTGCTGGTTTCCGGCACAGGCGTTGTGCAGTCTCCCCCCAAGAAGTTTGGCTATAGCATTGTCAAACTTCTGGATCCGAGATTAGTGAAATACAGACTATCACCAGGCAAAGCTGGACCTAGGGTGAATGGCTCTTTGTGGGGCTGGCACCTGCAAATCCTTCCCCGGTCTCACTTACACCCAACCCTGACTCTATTGATATGCTCCTCCAACCCCCACTAGGCCCTGCCTTGGCATAGTGCTGGTGAGCTGGCATCTGTTCTTCGTCAGCCCTTCTGCAGAGGAAATAGCTGCCTAACTCGGGTCTTTGTCTGGGGGAGCAGGAGCAGGCTTACAGGTGGTTAACCTTAAATATAACATTTGTCTACTTTTGGGAAAGGTTGGTGGTCATTGTTGCCGGCAAACATAGTGAATACAGAAAAAGTCTTTAGACCACTCTCTATCAGGCACTGGCTTTTGTCACCTTTCTGATGGAGTATGGAAACCAATTATCTATCCAGTTGGTATTAATTATTATAAAATCAAATCAACAATAAAATAAAATAAAAAATAATTCCCTAGGCCACCCGTACGGACAAAGCAGTTTGCCTCTGTGATGCTCTGCAACTTGTCCCCCGTGTCAAAATTAGTTTTGAATCGGATAGTGGTGAAATCATTTCCCTAAGCCAATCTGTTTTGGGAACCCGGGTGGGATTGTTATTAGATTGTAGGTGCCGGCCTGCGGTCCCATAACATGTTGAGTCAGCAGATAAACAGCCCCTTCTTGGCCGGCCTCCTTCCTTCTCTGCGCCTGTCATGATGCCAGGGTCAGCATTAACATACAGCTTCTAGAGTGAATCCCTCTATAAGTCCCCCAAACTCAACCCTTTCCAAACGTTCCCTCTGGAGACAGGGCCATTGGAGAGACTGCATTCAGTTGACTTGCACTCAATTTGATATCATTCATAACCTAACCAGCTTGGGCTAACTTTGTTAAAAGTTAGCCCAAGCTGAACCAATCATATGACAACCTTCACTGTCGGTCATCATTTCAAGAGATTAGTGAAATATTAATAGTTTCCCTATGACCCAACGTATAGTGGATCAAAACAGCCCCACACATTCTTTGTCTTCCCATTGCCTTCACATGCTTGTAGTGTGTGTAGTGTCAACTGTTTTGAAACAGACAGGGCAAGTGTATGGTCGTGTGGTCTGGGATTGCTTTTGGGCATGCAGCACTGGACCAGAGCTCCGCGGGTAGGTGGATATCTATATTTCTGCCTGTTTATCTCCTGTGTCACAACACTCCCCCCAGAACAAGAGGATTAACCCTAGCAGGCAGAGCCTTGATTTGGCCAGAGATAAGAGCTGCATAATTGTAATCACTTGGACTGTGGCCGAGGAAACACAGGAACAATGACCCGACATAGGGCACGGCAGCTTGAACCTGTATTTTCCCTAATTGCAGAAAGCATCATTGGTTCTATGTCAGTACTATTCTTGTTGTGTTTATTCCATTTCCATTGAGTCATTTAGTGGAGCAGACACTTTATTCAAGGCGACCCACAGGTGAGGCTGAGGACAATCAAATCAATATTGAAGCAACAACAACGTTTGTGCTAAACAGCCAAGTTGCTGAATAACAAACTGGGCTATTGAAATAAAGAAATAATAGTCTGCAGGTTATTTTTAATTAGAATTATTTGTGAAGTTCATAGAAGTTAGTGCAACACAACAAACAAATTAAGATGAGTTCCAAATGCTACAGTACTATAATACATTATAATATTATAATGTATTATAATGTGAAAAAGTCAGTAGTATCACATAAAAAGTACCCAAGTGGGTTGATGTTGTTCCGGTAGAGACGGGCTACATGTGTTATTTGAAGATGGACTCTGCTGATCGTCTGGAGCTGGGTAGCTCTTTCCACCTGGGGACTGCAATAGAGTTCACACAGGGCCATTTGCATCGGTTAGTGGACCATTGTCATTGTTCCATGTGGCTTCTGATGCTTTGCGACGTCTTTCAGCATCATATGCAGAGGTTCCCTATACAAAGAGCATTCTGCTGTTGCAGCTGTTTGTTTTATGTTCGGGTTTGTTAATTTAATTTGTAATATTTTAGTTCTGGTTATTTTTGCTAATCCTTTTCGTGGGGAGTTCTTATTGTGGGGGGGTAATAATAATAATAATAAGATACATTGAGCCTGTTTTCTCTCCTCGACCCGAAGTCTCCCTCACATTCAAGAAATAAATAAGTATAATAATAATATTATGCTGATGAATGAATGTATTCAGTATTGAATATGCAGTCAGTCTACACTTCCTGGGAAGGAATAGGAAATGTATTTTTGAATGTATTGGATTCTATTTCGCGTAATGTATGTGTGTGAGCTACAGTACATCTAATGCAATAGCTACTGCAATTCTTTCTGTGCTTGTGCATAACAAATCCACTCCCCCTAAAGAGACTCACACATGAATAGGGTACAGGATATTCTAGTTGTTTGGTTATTGGATTCCCGCCTGAAGGTTTGGGGTTTGCATCCTAATGTCCACAGTCTACCTCTAGACATCTTTGAGCAAGATGCTGAATCACATTAATGACAAATGATACAGTTCACTATAAATCACATCCGGCCAATTAGACATATACGAAATTGACATACACAACTAGTCTTTAAAGAAGTAGTCTCAGAATATGTGGCAATATGGATCCTCTTCCATGGACCACTCATCAAACATAGGCTATTATCTTCCCTTGCATAATTTGTGATTCCATCTCCCTCTGGTTATTCTGAGATGGCAGAGCTCCTGTTGTGTTGGAGAAAGCGTATGGTATCGCTAGGAGATCCATTGTCCCTACGAGGTTTAAGAACAAAATGGATGCCCGGGCTGTATTTCGAGAACCAATCAGAAAGTTCTTGATTACAAAGGATTTATAATGTTAGCCTATTTCTCATTGCTTTCTCACTACTTGCTGCTGCAGGGTTTTTTCTGCTTTAAGAGTCTTCAAACAGATGCCCGTGACAGTTAATGGAGTAATTATACTGCAATTATGGTTATGTGATAAGGTATTTCAACTGTTTCAGATTATGTTGACCAAATATATGCCGCCATACTGGTGTTGTCATATGCAGACCCTAATATCATACAATAAATAAAGAATTCGGTTTTAAAGGAGCCTATATGTTGGTTCCTTCATATAATCTTCTGCCTGACATTTTGAATGGACAAGGATCGTTCAAAGATGTACATTAATATTCACAAGTGTGGTCATGGCATTTTGAGATCTGCCCCCCCCCCCCCCCCCATCCAAAATAAATCCTTGTTATAAATGAATTATGTCCAACGATGAGGAGTTGATATAGTTGTTAGTTGGTTCAGCGGCCGATTCACATAGAGAGGTGAAACGCCGCTGCCTCGCTGAGAGCTAATAGAGGCAAGTTCAAAATGTCCTTTCTCCTGCTACTTAAGACTTGGCGACCAATACAAAGGGATGCTGTCAGGTTTGTGAATGTGGCGGGACGACATGCCAACGCATTCATCAATTCCGGACCCTGAAAATGTGTAAGAAGAGGTCTAGATGTTCACGGCCCAGGCAGCAATGGTCCTCTCTGTGCCGAGTGGCTGAGAGAGGTCCTGACCAGCTGGGACTGAAATGTTCTGGGGGAGCTTTGTGCAGAATATTCCTCCACAAAGCTTGTGAGGGACGAACATACAGCACCATCTGTGTGTATACATTCAGGTTTCGTTTTGCAGGTCAGTATAGTGGGTCTGAAATCAAATCTTTGACAGCCTAATGGGGAACTTATGGATGGTTTTAGACAGTGAGTTATTGATGACGTCTATCCCTCCCTGTCGTCAGTACGCAACCTTTCCCCATCTTGTCGTTCCTGTGTACGATGTATCCTTGGCAACCCTCTGGAAGTCAAAATCTTGGGGTTGTCCGGAGTGCCATTTGTAATAAGATCAATGCAGGGCTGCTGCAGAGCAAAGCTGCTGTTGAGGCTTGGGATCTGCTGCAGTCTGCATCAGGCTCCTTCTGAAGGCAGCCGCATAGTACACCAACAGCATACATGTTACATATGCCCCATTAACCTAGATCCAAGACCAAACACATTGGTGGTATGTGCTATTATTTACTATGTATTCATTAAGCAGACACTTTTATCCAATGCCACTTATTGGCTATACATTTAACATTATTCACAGAGCCTGAGGTGAATAATTGTTTTAGTATATATACTACACGTGAACACTCCACAACCCCACAACCATTTGACTATTCTCCATCCTGCCAAATGTATTTCCCCTGTTAATTTGTGTTTTAAGACGCTTGATTGGACGATATAATGCTTGATAAGATGAAGTTTGCAAGGCCTTTCCCCTACCCTAATTTAATGATTGTGCCAGGTACAGGTGGTCTATCAGTACATCACCTGCTGAGATTTTACAAGAACACTTGATTCTCAGTGCTATGTATTCCAACAGAAACATTTCCCCAAAAAATAAGAACATTGCATTTACCAAGTGAAGATATTAAAACACTTTGTTATTCTTGGGAGGGAAATTAAGGTGAGTTCCTCTACTAATGTCACTGTATCTCCCTCGTTTCGATGCCTCTTGCCGCGAGCGAGCGGGTAACAGAAACACAAGAACATCTCCGAGACCCTGCGGGGCTGAGGTGCTTCCTGGGAACTTGTGGTCAAAATTGAAAAAATAAACACCACCGTGTCGGCAAATGTTGTGGCTTGACGTGTGTGTGTGCATGTGTGTGTGTCTGTGCGTGATTGGAATGATGAATAGATAGTGTCTCTGCGTGTGTGACGTACACCAACATGATATCCAGCCACCAAAGGGGCAGAAGAAAGACACACAGCGCCTGGCGTCCCCACTAGCTGCTGGATGTGAAGCGCTTGATTGTGCTGCATAGCCTCCAGGCGGCGGTCGGGAGGGGATGGTGGGTGGGTGGGTGGGTGGGTGAGAGGGAGGGAGGGCAGGGCGGCAGTGGAAGGATGTGTGGGCTGCAGTTGGCGGGGAAAGCCAGCTGCACAAGCCCAGCAGGAGGCCTCGTCTATGGCAGGTCCACAGAGAGCAAGGAAGGAAGGGAGAGAGGGATGGGGATGGAGAGTGAGTGAGAAAGGGAGCAGAGAGCTAGGAAGGGAGAGAGGAGAGAGAGAGAGAGAGAGAGAGAGAGGGAGAACATAAAGGTGAGTGTGAATGAGAGTGTTAGGGAGGGAGAGAATGAAGAAAGAGAGCAAGGGAAAGCGAGTGAGGGGGGGGAACGAGAGGGATGAAACAAGTGAAATAAGAGAGCGAGGGAGGGAGAGGTAAAAAAGAGAGGGAGGGATGAAGCAAGTGAAGTCAGAGAGCGAGTGAGGGAGAGTAAAGGAAGAGAGAGAGGCAGACAGCGGATGGAAGAGGGACACAGGATGAGATGAAGGAAGTTGAAGGGGAAAGAAGCTGAAAGAAGCAACATTTGGCATCAAGAGCTTTGGATGGATTTCATCTCTGTGTGATATGTCTGTAATGTGTATGTTTGTATGTGTGTCTTTGTGTGTGTGTGTGTGTGTGTTGGGGATGGTTCTGGTGTGGGTGGAAAGGCTGTTTTTTTGCGAAATACTCAATAATAACGATGAGATGAGGAGGTCTTGGCGGACTTGGCATTATTGAGAAAGATGACCCTAACCCCATCCCTCTGCTGTGTCCTGACCTGTACATGAGATGATGTTTCCGTTGAATCTGGAAAATGCATTCCCACATCCATGCCTGCACTGCAAGTACTGAAGAGTGCCCTTATTCACACGCCATTGCAATACACTCACAGGAGCCTGTATTGCTTGATGCTATGATGTGTTAAAGTAAAGTAAAGTGGTAAAGATTTCATGAAATGCCTGCCCATTTGGATACTGCTTTGGAATTAAATTGTTAATTGAAAACAATATGGAAAACAATACATACAGACAACAAACATACTGCCTTTCAGAGTGGTTACTATCGGCATACTATCAGCGATGACTTTCGACGCGAGGCATGACGATGATACCTCCCCCTCCCACCAACACAAGTGATCAGCCGTGCCGAATTTCAGCTAAATATCTAATATAAGCTAATTAACAATACAATCTGCCAAACACTCACCCGACCCGCGACAACAACCCTCTCTTAAATTAACATTGGTAGTAGGCTACTCTAGAATTTGTTCAATCACAGTGCGTGTCTGTTCTAGTGGCAGTGCATGCATTGGATTTTTCCAATCCTTCTGCAATGCCTGATAGATGTTTAATTAGGGAGTTGGTTGACGTGTTGGGTAGTGGAGCATGAAACAATAGTTTATTAGGAAATGTGTAGCTTAGCTGAGTCACTCTGGGCCTAGTTGTGATGCGTCTCCTTGCTTTGATTAAAGGAATGACATCATAATATGCTCTCTCCATGTATCCAAGAAAGGCCAAGAGCTGCCACTCCAGATGCATGGGTTTTAACATTGTATTGCTCCACACCCGTTAGTTGGCAATGTGTAAAATGTCTACACACTAATTAACAGATACAACTGAACACTTAACATCTCTTTTAAATGTAACAATATGTCCCAATGGAGTACATTTTTCTGCCAAACAAATATTGTGCTTAAAAAATGAATTACGCTAAGTTTTGGCCCTCCCTAGTATTGGATAATCTCTTAAACTCATGATGACATTTACAAAACCTTGCCAAGTGCTAGATCAAAATAAAACCCATGGATCGTGATTTTAATACAAATACGCTCTTGTCTGTCCTTGGGGCCATTCATTCACATTTCAAAGCTCCATTGTATTAACGCCGCACTATATGCTTGGATCTTGGTCCGTTCCATTTCCACCACAAACACACGCATCACCCCCGTGGCCCTTTCACCTACAAACGATCCTCAGCTGGTTCTGTTTAATATGCAGGGAAAACTCTGAAAATAATTAAACTCCACTACCAAGGATACGACCCCAATTACCTCACATACCTAGTCGCTGTGGAGGGAGGAATAAGAGGAAAAGGGACAGTTTGCCATCATGGATAGCAAACTTGGGGCCTTGGACCTTTTTAAGCACTGCTTTCTATTTTTGGCTTTTCTCTTTTCTATATACCAGCAATTCTTTCTTATGGCAAGTACAATTCAAATGATTCACAAGGCATTTGATTGCTTTCTTCATTGCCCTGCACTCTATTCTGACGTACCTGCCAGTTCATTCCTTTTAATGTGTCAGTCATTGTAAGTCTGCGAGTATACCTTCAAATCACAATAAACACACCATAAACCAGCTGTAGCCGGATTTTAGCTGTAGCCTATTCATTGCAAAGTGTGTATAATCAAGTCGATTATTTTGTTTTTTTAATGAACAAGCAAGTCATTATACTTGATTTGAGTTATTCCAAGATGCTCTCTGTGACTGTTGAAACTAATCTAACAAGAGCAACAAGCAACATCCTGCTTGACCAAAGTGGTTTGGATTGTATAATATATTGCACGTTGCCTTGGTTACCTCAAGATGCAGAGGCATAACAGTGGCATCCTGTTTAACGTCTCTTTGTTTTCAAGCTTTTCATTTTGTATTTTGACATCCAGCTGCCTGTGACAGGGGCATACATATTCTAAACAACAAGCTCACGTAGATCATAGAAAGCCCAACAAAGAATTTAGCTAATTGCATAATTACCAGACGATGCTTATAGGTAAACGGCTATGCACAAGCCCTCTGCAAAATAGACTCAACTGATGGGCCTTATTGTTACTAACTCCTTCCTGGGAAACACATATCAGCATGATGTGTGAATGATTGACAGCTCCTTTGCAGTGCCACAGCCCAAACCCAGCCTTTGACTTGTTCCCTATTTGTGATGAAATTCTCCATCGCCCCTCCTCCTCTGCCCCTCCATCAATCCTAATCTGTTGTAATGGGTCTCAGCCTGTGGTGTCTTAACCCCCCCCCCCCCCAACCCAAGCAGCTGCTGAGTTCAGGGAGCTATGGAGAGATTAAAGGAGCATCTTCGACCACCGCCACCCACCACTAGGGACTCACTCGACACATGCCTCTAGCTTCTGCTAGCGTTCATCTTTCATCAACTGTGTATCCAAATTCCTCCCTGGACCTATAGGAATGACAGGGGGTCGTTGAGTGGACCCTATGCACGCCAAATTCCATGCAGGCAACATTGGAGTTCCTACGGGACTTTCTCTGCTTATCAGTGTGGCTCATTAGAGGCAGATGAAACAATCTCTAGTGCCTGTGACTCTGGGCACATTGGGCAGTAGTATGCATTTGTCAGTGCGCCTGCTGCCTTTTTGCAGCAGTGCTGCTCCATTTCCTTGGCTTTGGAGATGAACCGAGTGCGCTACACAGAAGGCCACATGGTTGAGTCCCACACAACGTATCTGACAGATGCGAAAGCCATTCCTGTCCATCCCTGCTGATGAGCCCTTGAGCAAGACATTGAACCTGTTTTGCCAGCTGTAAGGCTGCTGCTCAGTGGCCCACCCATGTTTTTGTGTGCCAGATGTGTGAATGTCATGCATTCAGGGGTAAAGGGCTACGCATGGGCAGAGCGTACACAGCACAAATGGCCTCACCCAATGACCTTTGGATGCATTTCCAGCCAGGCTGAGATTCAAAGGAAATGCCAAGGAGGTCATTAGGAAAGTAACACAACAATTTACAGAAACCCCCTGAATTCTTAGCAAGGCAATTTAGATACTGGTTCAAAGCATGTCCTGATCAACGTAAAATGTACACGTGTGCCATACAGGACAGCAGTTTGTCTTTTAAATTAAAAATGTATGAGTAGAACATGTATCATGTACACACACCAAATGGGTGCTCAAAATCCCGAAACATGGCAATGGCCTACTCAAGTCTAGATTTTCAGCTTTATAAATATCAAGGCAGTATCTGAACACACAGGACATATTCCTTGTGATCAGGCAGCGGTGAGCTGTTTGAGGGGCCGGCCTCCGGGGGCAGGCCTGCCACCTCCTATTAGACCTCCATAATGAATGGCTTTGATGGGACTTTAGGGAATGAAGCCCATGTTTACTTGCAGAAAGTGGGTGTCCCGTGCCTGACCTTGTCGAACATGGCAGGAGACAGCCAGTGTAATTCTCCTTTTGCTGGCCTTCATTGGGCTGCTTGTCTCTCAGTTTCAGCTGTCGCAAACCCTTTTGAGTGGGGTCGATCTTCCACACCTCTCAGCCACACTGACACGCTCACAAACCAATGCATGTAGTTCAAGTGACGGCATGAACGTTTTCACTTGCTCTTTGCATTTGTTGTAGATTACGATTTTTTTACGAGTATGGTAACGTTGGTAACAGCTACTTCTAGGCAAGGCAGGAAGAATTTGAGTAATAACAATAAAGTATTCTTCTTACTGTTAGACATGTGTCCTTACACAAGTACCTTCCCTAAAAAAAGAAAGAATAACAAATTAATCCAGAAACGTATCAGCAGTACAAGGTAAAGGCATCTGCTGTGGCTCAACCAGTTTCCATTTTAAGGAACTTGATATATCACCCAATTTAACTTTTATTGGCTACTACAAATTCTGACTTTGAGACCAAGGACACATGGCTTAATCAGTGGAGAACTCACCTCTGAAGAATAAAATTAGACAAGCAACCCCTCCAAATCTATATTCGTAATATGTTACTTTATCTCAGATACTGTATAGTTGTTCGAAGGTTACTTGAAATGTTATTCAAATTCAAGGACTGAAAGAAATGATTCACTGTATTATCCAGTTATTTCCAAATATAAGCTATAATGTACAGAAACGTTCTAGTCCAGTTTCATCTCACTGGGCTAAGGTCTCTGTTGCGTGTGTCCTCATAAAGATTATTCGTTGTAACGACGCGTCTTTATGGCTGTTGCCAATTCCTGTACATAGTAATTAAAGTGATTGGGGTTGAAGCAATGAAATCCTCAAGGGGTTGTAATTAGTGTTGGTTACGCTGGGATTTTTTTTTATGTTCCTTAAATGGCATTTGGAAAAACCTCAACGTCAACTGAGAAAAGTTTTTGAAGATGCAAATGGTTCACCATTTTAGTTGGTTTGTTATCGCCAACAGATTCTCCAGAGGTTCGTAAGACACGTTTGGCTCCTTCCACATTTTCTTTTGGGTCAACCTCGTGATTGTACTTTTATCTTTTCCTTTCTTTACGCTGTGTCATGACTCTAAATCCTTAGACCTCATTGGCTTCTCTGACGTTCTCTGTTGCCCTAGCCGGGCCTTACCAATGCCCTGACAGCAGAGTTACATTAGCTCTTATTAGAGTTTTCCACTGGCTGGAAACACAACCGGAATTAATTAAACAACATTATACGTGCTCTTACCTGGTTATGGCTCTTATGGTAAAGGATGGGCAAGATGCATGAAGGAAATGGCAAGGAAATGGCTCTCTGATATTGTTATCAATATTATTGTGTCAGTTTACAGTTCATTCAATATCCCCAACTATTATGTGGTGTTCTTTCACCTGGGAACCGACAAGAATAACAAGCAGGAGGCCTTTATTGTAGCAGAGAATGTTTGATTTATGAGGTGCGGTCCGTTTATTGTATAATTTTCTGCATTGCGAGTTCTCATTGTGTCCCTGGTTGCTCTGGTTGTGGTATTTTTCCTATTGCTCGCTGTGTGTGCTATCACTATAACTTTTCAGATAGTACTCATTGAAATACAATTTTGTGGCTCTGAAATATTCCTTCATAAAGACTGGCCGTTTTGGAGACTTATACTTATACTACATATACTAATTTTAGTAGCAGTAGAATTCCGGAACACTAAATATTAAGTCACATCTTATTAAATACATGTTCTTCATATTTCTCCCCTTTTCAAAATGTCCTAGTACTTTTTCCCCACCGAGTCCCATTCTGACATGTTTCAGACTGTTCATCCAGCATTTAATAATATACATAATTGAAGATATTCATAATTAACTGCAAATCTTTTTGTTTCTACCCCTCATCATCTTATTTTAGGATCATACACACCGTGAAATACAGATAGAAATACACCTACTCCAAGATAACCAGGAAGAAAATGAGACAAAATGGTTGTTGTTGGTTTTTTTGTAGGAGTTTTAACCACTTCCACTTACAGCATTATGCAATGATTTGAAATGACTTCCCAAGTACCGTGCTAAAAGAAGAATAAGAAATAAATCAAGCCGAATCCGTTATATCAATGTAAAGTAAAGGCATTTTCTCTGGCTCAATGTAATCAACCATTATTTTCAGGAAGCAATTTTTGGAATAAATTCAAAATGTGCATCCAAACGTCCATCCTTGTCCTCAATAGATGTGAGGAGGGAATGAATCCACTTCTTTAAATCGACTAACATCGGCCGCTTCTCCCCTGTGCTCTAAATGGATGCTCCGGCTGGCTGACATTATGAAAATTTTTTCAATGGAAACAGGAATTATGTGGGGATTCATTTTGTATTTATTGCATTAAATGCGCTCATGTCCTAGAACTGTAAAGGCAGCGGTCATAAGATAAGTAATAGTACTCGCTACCTGAATCTTAATAAAATGTATAAGAAAATCCATAACCATGTTTTATTTGATATTCATGGAGTGGTGCAGGGACAGGTTTTTTCAGTGGCTGAAGTCAGAATTTCGATCTGCGACTTCCAAATGCGACCATGCAATTCTAATTGGAACATCATTGGATTCTCCTTCCTTTAGAAGTTTCACATTTCCCTGCTGAGCAAGGGATATGAGCGATCCTCTCTGTGCGCAAGTCGGACCAAGTCCTCTCTCCCATTGAACATTGAAAATAAATCTTTATCTTACATGATGAAATGATATAAATCTTAGAGAATCCATCCATCCATGCATCTGGTTTCTTTACCTAATATTCATTGTTTGTTTAAGCTCATACATTTCTGGTTAATTTGAATGTGTGTAATCTTCTGATCAGCAGAAGTAAACAACATCCAAACTCAATTCACAAATGTCCCATTATAAATCCCTTAACTGATTGATATTTAGGATCACCCTTTAAATCACAAACCCACTACATACCATAACATATTAGTCCGAAATGTGTGTGGGTGTGCGCTTGTGTGTGTGTGTGTGTGTGTGTGTGTTTGCTTGTGTTGTGTGTGTATGTGTCTGTGTGTGTGTGTGTGTGTGTGTGTGTGTGTGTGTGTGTGTGTGTGTGTGCGCATGTGTGCGCGTGTGTGTGTATGGTATGTCACCGTCCGAGAGTTAATCGGTTTAGTGAAAAAAGCTAATTATAGCAGTCAGAGTTCTGCACTCAGCGTACACACACACACACACACACACACACACACACACACACACACACACACACACACACACACACACACACACACACACACACACTCACAGACTACCTATAGTATAGTACTATTGAATGATATATGTATACATTTTATTTATTAATGTAAATATAATTATTAGCAGTCAGTCCATTCGAGATAGTGTGACGGTAGCAAAGTAAGATATGTCCTAACAACCCAACTGCTATCACAGAGCTGACTCTTGATTTTCCCCAGTTCAGTTGGCCTACCTGAGCAGATTCAGGTCAGACTCCAGCACTTTCTAGGTCTTCCAACAGTTGTTGCCGGTTGCATATACTTAAGACGAAATTGAAGATAGTGTGTCCTCATACAAGATAGCTGGTTTGCGACCAAAACTAAGAACTGCAGGGTACTGGGTCGATACAGCAGTGCTTTTCCCCGAAAACACCACTAATTGGTTAGCGTGCACGTGTACGATTATGCTGGTATCAGTCAATACTAAATACTGCCGCTGTAAATGATGGACACCCTGATTCCCGCTGTCTATTCATTTCAAGATTAACCAATTGAAGCAAGATTTGCTGAGATTGTGAAGGATTACACGCATCTGTATGGCCGCTCAAGCAGGGACTACAAGAACATGGAGATGATAGGAAACCTGTGGTGTCCTCTAACAAACAGCGAAGGCCTAGCAGAGACTGCATTGTACCCTTTCAAAATCGCTGTAATTGACAACAGTTCAACAGCCTACGGGGCCTTAGCCGTGATGTTCTAGTTTCATTCAGAACCCCCTTTGAATCAGGTATTGTGAAGAAGGAACAGGTGGCTGGGTTTTCTGGTGTGTATATCAAACGCACACACCGGAGTTTGCACACAGTTTAAATGGCTGAAGAGACCTGTGTGGCTGAAGCTTTTACAGCCAGCGCACATATGGATATTCTAATGAGAGTTTACAGTGAGCAGCGCTCTTTAAACCGCAAAATACCGCATGGATGATCTCTGCCTACTAGGCTTAAAGGGACTCTCAAAGCCCCATATTCCTGGCCGGAATATTTTTTTCTCAATGAGATAATGGGAAAAGGGTTGATTTAAAATGCCTACCCTAGACAATCATGGTGACGAAAGGCAAAGCTTTTACTCTTACATGTAATTCATTTATTTTTTATTATTATAAAAGAATACCCAAGTTGAAGTTGACTTTGTGTACACTCCGTTCCAAAACGTTACTCGCCAGCAGCAGCAAAAAATATTACTTGTCTTTGCTTCTCCTGTTTCCTCTTTTCCTGTCTATGCGCAACGGGACAGTAGATCAGGGCTTATTGTCTTCAAGTGAAAGGTTACAAATCAATACTGGCCATGACAGCAAATGTTGGCTTTTTACCAAAAGCAGGGAGCGGCTATGAAATATAAATCTGTAATCCCACAACTCCGACCACCCTGACTCCCCCCCAGTCCTTTGCAAATCTCTGGATACTATAATCAAACTGAACTGAGAGCAGTACTTCTCCTCTCACCTGCTGCGAGCAAAAACATTTAATTCCCCCATATATCAGTGGTGTGTTACAACAAAGAACAAGGGTAATCACTGACTTCTCTACCTACCCTGCCTCCCTCACCCGTTTGTTCTCTGATTGTTGCCATGGCCACAAAATCCATTTAGGAAGATGGTTTCACTCAGAGGGTTGGGACTGGTTTATGCCATGTCTACTGCTGTAGCTATTTTGTTACATTTGCTGTCTGGATAGATGGATGCCTTCCTGCTCCACAGGGCATTTCGCTAAAGTAGCTACGGATGTCAGGTTTGTTTGCTAGTGGTCTACAAATGCCAAAAATGCTAATCCTTTTGTGTTCATTACGGCAGTTGGCTGGGGCCCATGAGCAAATTAGGCTTTAACTATAGGTTGGATACAAAATATGTCTACTCCTCTGAGGCCATGTCCAGAATATGCCATCTAAATCTTTATTTCTGTTCAGACCTCGAAGGTGGATGTATCTGACAGGGCTGTCTCTTCGTATAATTGTGACGTGCAAACCGAAACGCAGTTTAAGTGTGGCTGTACAACATGGCCATTTCAATTCCGTGTCTAAAGTGATGGGCTGTTCAGCATCCTCTATTATGATACATGTAGCGTCCTGAGTAATCAACCTATAGTTAAATCCTAATTTGCTCATGGGCCCCAGCCAACTGACGCCAGAGAGAAGAAATGACTTGGCTTGGAAACAAACCCTGTGCCTCTTGGGCTTTTGTTCCCCAAATTGAAACGGATCACACAGGGATCACATGGTTGTTATCGATCAGAAGTGAATAAACATGGCGTGATTTGCACGCCGCGTCAAGGCTTATGAAGCGAGTTGGCGGGCCTTCTTAATTAACACCTCTTCCCAACGAGCGGTCTGCACCTGTGTCTCTTCTCCCTGATAAAGGGACTTGTTTTGTCTCCTCCTTGGCGCTCAAAGGTTTATCAGGTAATATATCCGGAGCTTCCCTGGACGTTGCAGGCACACTCAGAAATGGCTATTGACTTGAAATCCAGATAAAATCCTACATTGGCATTCCTTACAAAAAGCCAGGATGCAATCAGCATATTGATATATGGTATCTGTGGCGATCTTTCAGTGGCGTCAATGAACATCAAGAAACTTGATGTTCCTTGAAAGCAGCTTTATTGTTTATATTGTTCCCTGCTGGCTTGTAATAATCCGGTAGAAGTGGCTCCAATAGTGGGTTCTGCAATTGGTTCGATCCCCAGTGTCTTCAGTCTAACTGTACTACCTGCTCTTTATTGAACTTAACAATAACAATTCAGGTGGCTATGGATAACCAAGATAATATCTAGTATACTTAACAATTGTACCATACCAGGCTGCAATATACAATACTATACTGTTTTAAACTACACCATAGTATCCTATATGATCCTGTACTATATACTACTGCTTGAACACTGCATGAAACATGAGGAATGAATGAAATGAAACAGGCTTTCTATTAAAGACTGTGTATACAGTCTATAATACTGAAGGAAACATGAGATGAATGAAATGAAACAGGCTTTCTATAGTGATCATATTTCTTGTCTACAGCACTGCTTTTGTAAGTTCTTCCTGGCTGCTGCTCTGTGGTTGTAAGGAGGTTGAGAAAGTTGAACTTAGATGTCCAAAAGATAAAAATGAGAGACAGAGAGAAAGAGGAAGCACTTAATGTGTTTCATAATGTTTGTCTTTGTTATCTAATATCCATCTCATCTTGTTTTTATACATTTGTGAGTGACTAAAAGCAGGGCAAGGAAGTCCACATATTTTGTTGACTCAAGGTTTGTCTAAAATGGACTATATCCCATGAATTAATTGCACTGAACTTTCATGCCTGATGGAAAGTATGCCGCCTGGGCATTTCAGATTCGTGTTAGATAATTATTCTTAATTTTTTTGCTGTGGTCGGTGAAATATGTCCACAAGCTTGGAAATGTTTATTTAGTTTGAGTAGACATAACTAAGGTCAGCTTTCTTTTAAAGGTCAGAACTTTATCATGCAATAAAACCTTTTTTACGTATGGTAAAATGCATGCTTTTAGAAGCTCCTATGCCAAACCACATATTGTAGTTATTGTTTATTTTGCCCCTGCCTTCTGAGCAGTATTGAACTTGGACAACGGCAAGGCGGTTCTTTGGATTTGAGCCTAAATCCAATGCCTGTTTTTTTTCCATTATCTTTTCATTCATTTCCATTACTCCCAACACAACCATAGCATTCCCGTCCATTTGGTTTGTTAGTTGAAGATTGTAACAGTAGGCGTGTTTGTTTAGTAGGAAGAACCCTCCATCAATAGACCTCAATCATACTCCGGGAGAGTTTGATTGTTTCATAGCTGTATGTGTTTTTAAAAAGCATCATCTGAGACTTGCTGTATTTTATTTTTTGGATTTTGGGATAATTACAAGAATTACACAAAGAAGTAATGTAGGGCCCTTGGGCTGTTGTGACCCATATTTAACAATAGCAGAAGAACCCCAAATATGCTGCTTTTAATACTTATAATGAATGGAATAATAGTCCATTCAGCCGCAACCCTCTGTGAAAGAATGTAAGATGTACACTGAAAGTGTGAGAGACATATAGAGAGAGATGGAGATAACCATGAACGCACATGCGCCCGCTCGCACACAGAAGCCACACACATACACACCCATGCACGCTTATACATACACACACATACGCAAGCACACATATGCACGCAGGCACACCCACACACACACACACACACACACACACACACACACACACACACACACACACACACACACACACACACACACACACACACACACACACACTAGCACTTTAACTTCATGCTAGAGTGATCATCCATTAATGTGGCATCGGCAGAACAATCTGCAGAAGAACTTTGGTCTCTTACCTAACCCAACTGTAAGGGTTGAGTTTACGCCCCCAGTGTACTGAAATAGTGGGAAATTTGCTCTGTTGCTCTTCTCTATTTGCATTATTCAATACACGATGCTCTCACTGACCTGCCATTTTGAAATTTTTGGTTTAGTCAGGTTAAATGCATTATTCAACCTTCCTTCACCACTGCATTCAACCTTTCCTTGAATCAGTTGCAGAACAGTGTTGGGGCTAGGGCTTGGTTTGCCTCGCTGCCATTTGATTCCCCTTGACATGCATCCTAGCATACTGCTCGGATAAAAGTGTCATAAAGGCTTAACGGGCGCCATATAAAAACCACCAACAAGAATGTTATGTGCACGTTGTACCAAATCATTGAATTACACTCAGACAGCTCTTCCGAGTAACGCAAAGTAGAGATCCTCCCCTCCTCTCACCCTCACTCCCTTTGGCCGGTCTGTCGAGCAGCTCGCCCGGGGGGAGGGAGGGCCGGTGGAGGGGTCGGGCTGGGAGGACAGACGAACGTATGATTTGTTTATTAAGGCATCGACCCCTGACAGGATTCTCCACCGCTCGATGTCTTGCATCACAATTAGTCGGCGAACATCCTCTTGCTGCTGGACTCCTGTTCTTCTGAGACCGTTTCCTGTTCCTCTCAACGCACCGTCGGCCACGCTAGACATAAGAAACAACCACAGTCGACTCACTCTGTGTTTCTGGTTCCTACAGCTACTTTCCACTCGGATCCAGTTTATTTTTCAAACTTTTTGAAGAAACTTTATTCGTATGCTTAGACTTTTCTGTAAATGGGTTATGCTAATTTGCTAAGTGTAATGTGAACGTAACGATCGGCATGTTCGCCAAAGCACTTCATTATCCAGTGCAATCGAAGTGGCCTCCATTTGTATGCTTACTGTTCAATGCATACTTATTCTATTCCAATTCAGTCATTTTCACTGTTATCCAAAGCGATAAAGTGAATTGATGCGTGTCGTAGGTAGGGTTTTGGAACCTTGCCCAAGGTAAACAGAGAAAATAGGGGATTCAATCCAGTACCTTTCTGCTTGGGAGTCAAGCAGCCTCGCCACCACACTATCCTGCCCCCCCTATACCTAAGCCCTGTGTGTCCTTGTAATGCATCGATGGTGCTGCTGTCGGTTGCTTTTTAGGCCTGTTTGGGTCGCATGCATCGAGGCTTGCTGCGTCCCGCCGTCGTACACAGTGTCTCATCTCTCCAGTCCGATTACAGCACACAGCGGGCTCCTCGGCAATGTGTGACTGGCAGTCGGTAGCGGCACTAGAACACAGCCCCAGAAAAGAAATGATTTATTTAAGACAAAGCACTGCAGCAAGCTGCGGAAAAACCTCCTGTCTCGTATATGATTACTCAACAAGAAAGAAATATTACTTTGGGATTTTATTTTGGAGTCTATTTTTGTTTTCATGCAGTCTGAGAGCCCTCCCCAGGGCCACTCCACTATTCCCAGGGGAGTAGGAAGTTTGCTGCGTAGAGGGGGAATATTTAGTTGTGTGTGTGTGTGTGTGTGTGTGTGTGTGTGTGTGTGTGCGTGTGCGTGTGTGTGCTCTCTGGATTGTTAAATTAGCCCTACACAATCGAACGCACCGCTGGTACCGCCTTGTAGTTTATGGTTTGTTTCCCTGGATGGCGAGAGAGAGGAGAGGAGAAAGAATAGCCAAACAGTGCCTTTCTTTTCGTAGCCTTATTGAACTTGGCACCGACAGCCGCTGGGGTGCGGAGACCCGCCAGCTCCATGCAGCTGTGGCGAGCATCGGGTCAGCTCGGAGTCAATTCTCCACAAACTCAAAATGTGAACGCAAATGATCTTTCCTTCTCTTTGTCCTCCCCTTCCCCAAGCCCCACACACATGCCTTGAATTCCATCAAGGAAATGCATCGTGGTTGATGGACTGCACGCTCGTATTTCACGATGCGGTGACTAGCCTGCACAGAAATGAAAGGGATTTCGCAACATTAGCGAGATAAGCTGGCTAATTAGTGCTAAACACCTGAGATCCAACAATAGCACGTCTCCCTCGCTGCTAGCGATCAACCAGCAGCAGCAGCAGCAGCCCGAAACCAGTGTGGGCCGCTCTGGCTCTGCCGCTGTGATTGATTTCTCCCTTCACACCCATAGAGGGCAGCTGTGTTCTCCACAACTTCTCCCCTTGCTGAGAGAGAGAGAGAGAGAGAGAGAGAGAGAGAGAGAGAGAGAGAGAGAGAGAGAGAGAGAGAGAGAGAGAGAGAGAGAGAGAGAGAGAGAGAGAGAGAGAGAGAGAGAGAGAGAGAGAGAGAGAGAGAGAGAGAGAGAGGGAGGGAGGGAGGGAGGGAGGGAGGGAGGGAGGGAGGGAGGGAGGGAGAGGGGAAGCGTAGGGGCCAGTCAGAGTGGGAAGATGTAAAGTGGCAGAAGTGCAAAACGAAAGACTTGAAAGCAGGTTACCTGGGGACCCAAGTGAATCTTCCCATCTGACCAATCTGATAGACGCTGATGCAAGTCTTAAAAAAAAAATCGGGGCTCCTCTTTTCATGTTCCTCTTTATAGTGCACGCAAGCATGGCTATGAGTACAGCGATGTGCTGTGGTGCGTCCATATTTAATATAGTACAGCATCTGCCCGAGACAACGAAGATTTTATGTTTGGAACTATGCTCTTAAGTATGCATCTATTTCTCACTCTTCTGCCACATCCCTCCATCTCTCTCTCTTTCTGCCCTTCTCCCTACCTCTGCTGATCTGTCTGAATCACTATGTCTCTGTCTGCATCTAAGTCCCCCCTCCCCTCTGTGCCTATCCTTCTCCGTCCCTCCCTGCCATTCTTTCTCTCACTGTCTTTGTCTCTCTCTCTCTCCCTGCCTGCCTTTCTCTCTATCTGCGTCTGGCTCTCCCTGCCTGTCTCTCTCTCTATCTGCGTCTGGCTCTCCCTGCCTGCCTCTCTCTCTATCTGCGTCTGGCTCTCCCTGCCAGTCTCTCTCTCTATCTGCATCTGTCTTACTTCCTGCCTGTCTCTCTATCTCTGTCTGTTGTCCTTTCCCTGTCCGTCTCTCTCCGGGTATGTCTCTCCTTGCCTGCCTTTCTCTCTATCTGTGTCTTGCTCTCCCTGCCTGTCTCTCTCTCTATCTGCGTCTGTCTTTCTTCCTGCCTGTCTGTCAATCTCTGACTGTTGTCCTTTCCCTGTCTGTCTCTCTGGGTATGTCTCTCCTTGCCTGCCTTCCTCTCTATCTGTGTCTGGCTCTCCCTGCCTGTCTCTCTCTCTATCTGCGTCTGTCTTTCTTCCTACCTGCCTTTAAATCTCGTCCTTTCCCTGTCAGTCACTCTCTGGGTATGTCTCTCTCTTTGCCTCTGTGCTGCACATGACCACACACAGCTCAATATAAGCAGTGGTAGCGCAGGTTAGGTGGCGTCACAGCAGGATAAACACTGATTACACGTTTCTTTTAATGACGGCATCTAATGAATCACAGCACAGTAAATGAATGGCCATAGTTAGGCGGCTTAATAAAAGGGAAGGCTGGGCCTCTACTAGGTACCGCCACTGTTGTCTGCTGAACCCAGGCAGATTGAAGAGGGAGACAAGACTTCTGATGTCAAAATATATCTAGAAGAGAGAGAGACAGATAAAGGGGAGGTAGAGAATGCGACAGACCAAGTGGAAAATTGACAGACAAAAAGAGAGATGGAAAGACGAGCGAGAAAGAGGCAGAGTATGACGGAGGGAAGAGAGAATGCGAAATGACGGCCGAGATTGATGAAGAGATAGAATGACGTGATGGAGAGAAAAAGGAGACCATACGATAGAACGGCGGGAAGGGGTTGGGTATGACTGAGTATGACGGAGACAGAGAGTGGATGACAGTGAAAGAGAGAGAGAATGACAGAAACAGAGAGGAAGAGAGAGAGCCAGAGAGATTGACAGAGTTACAGAGGAAACAGCGAGAAGAGGACAGGATGATAGAGAGAGAGAGAGCTGGGAGTTTAGGTTGCGCCCGCTTCATTGTGTAGTGCCAGCTCTCTGTACTTGTTTCCCTGGCACGCTGTAGGCTGTAATAAACCAAACAATATCACATTAACACCCAAGGTCCACAATTAATGGGCCTGGCAACAGCCAGCAGGCCTTCTTGCAAGCGCACACACACAGACACGCACAGACACACACACACACACACACACACACACACACACACACACACACACACACACACACACACACACACACACACACACACACACACACCTCCATGTACCATGTGTAAGGGGATAGAACACGCCCCCTTATCCTCTTAATTTATGAAACAGAATAAATTAATGGACGCTGACAAGCTCAATAACCTTTCAGTGGCTACCGATAAGTTATAATTATCAGCCAAGGAATTAAGCAGTCGATGCAGAGCGTCTCTTCTGCTTATTAATGTTGAACTGGAGTTTAAGAGGGGTGGTCTAGACCTTAAAGATTCACATATGTCTGTTATGATTTACAGCCTGTACCTTGGAACCCAGGATGGGTTTGGTTTCTTAAAACCTGACAAATGTCTTAAACTAAACTTTATCAAAGTCAAACTAAAGCCGCAGGCACAATAAGTCAGCCAAAAAGAGGAACACATATTGTCTCGTTTAGTTTAATAAGCAAACTGGTTGCCACATATGTCAAGTATAGATACTTGTTAGTTTGCTACCCTTGCATCGATGGATACAGCTGTCATGGTACTTTTAGAACTACTGTTATGTTGCCCAGTAGCACTTATGCAATGCTATTTATTTTATTATTATGCTGACCGAAAGCTAAAACAAGCTCAGGTTCAACAGCTTGACAACTCGACAATTTTCTTCTCAACAGAACAGAAGGCCAATGACTGCAATAAACATCGATGTGTGCTTTGATTTTCTCAGAAAGAGAGTGAATCCAACTGAAATAGTTGCTTCAGGAAAACATTATATATACCATCACATCTTATCTTTGTGCAGAGATTGGTGCCGGGACAGCCGACTGACCTCTGGATGGGGCTGAAATTCCTCTCTTTTATCAGTCCGTCACGGTGCTGTATGCTGGGCTTTGAGATTCCGCGAGGACGCTTCATGATTCCTCAACGGCTCCTATTCCTCCTCGCTTCACTCTCTGTCTGTATCCGGCTTGAGCCGGGTCAGACAAAATGAAGCTGGTATGGCCTTCAACAATAACCACCGCAGAAGCTGTGATTGTAACATATTTATTCCATGTCTCACAAACAAACAAGTGTTGCATCCCAGACCAATATTTGTTTGTGAGCCCACTGAAGCCAAATGATATTAACTTGTGTTCTGCCTGTGGAAGGATTTGTGTCTGTTCAGCTCCTCATTCAACGACAACTAAAGCCATATATCCTATAAATACCTTTTAGCATGCACGACACCGGTGCACAGCAGGGATTCTGCTCATTGAGGATCAGCTCTCGTTTACGTTTCAACGGCCCGTGTTATAAATGTCTCTCCGCCTTGAGAACTTTGAATGCCAGTCCCTTTAAATGGTGATCCCATATGTGCCATCACACTGCTTCTGCCTTTGCCCGAGGATTTAGTGGCGCTGGCTGAGATCCAGAGTCTGATATACAGCAGGGGGCTTAAACAGATGTCAAAGGTCAGCAGAACCACTTTCACTATCGCAGAGGAATTCAAAGTGTGCTAACTCCGATTGCATGATTATTTGCTTGCGCGTGCGTGCGTGGGTATGCATTTGACAGATGGGATATGATGAGTGAAACAAAATGGCTTATTTAACTTTTTTCCCACAGGAGTCGATGTAGAATATTTATAGCTTTAAATAATAGACGTGTCCTGCGCTACGCGGGGCCGCCTGCAGGCCCTGGGCTGCAAGCGGAGCGGATACAAATACCAATCAACCGCTGGCATTGTGATAAAGTATTTAGCCACAAATCTTTGAAGCCTGTCAGAGTTGGAGCTGGAGGGCTGCTGTTTACACTTTAGACAAGGCTCCGGAGTGAATACTTTAGTAGGGGGTAGCGGTGGGACGTGGTGTGATGCATGATTACACAGCAGATTAGAGCCATTTCAATATTTGAATCGTTTTTTTTTCACACTAGCAAAGCATATTAAGCTCCTGTTCTCATAACAGTAATGAATCACCATATACGTTTTTTCGATCTGTTGTCATCTGTTGGAACCAGCGGATTCGGCATGGCACTGCTATTTTTTGCCTTGTTGCCTGCTGTGTGTTGGTGTGTGTGTGTGTGTTTGTCTGAGTTTTTGTCTGCATTTAGGTTTATTCGTTTGAGAGTTTGTGTGTGTAATCCATAATCCATTAGGGGAGACGGTACCTTAAGTAATCGAGTGAAAGTGTCTCTTTGCATGTTCCTCTCTGGTAGAATCCATCCCTCTGCCCATTAGTGTAATAGGAGGCTATAACACCCCTATGATAGCTGGAACGAGCTCATTATAGAGCCTTTGCATGATGTTTCTCCTGGGTCAAAACCTCTTTCCGTTCAAATTCATCTTTTACAACTAAAAGCTCTGCCCCTTTTCACCATTCGTGGCTACACACCCTTTCATTTGAGTATACGTCTAATAAGATTCATAGGAATATATTTATGTATCAGGTTATAGATACATGCCTATTCAGGACTTACATTTTTTAACCCAAGTTTCTTAAAAGAGGATAGGCTATATGAAAAGATTTATAAAATAGATGACACACAATCTGCAGTTATTCTGAAAAGAAAAGCCTTTTTAAAGTTGCCTTTCAACTCTCAACTCTGGAGGTAGGACTCCTGCAATAAAGGCCTTCTGCTTATGCTAAGTATTACTATCACAAGTATTGCCTTGTGCAACTAGCCTAACTCTTCAGAGCTCACTTCCGATTAAGGCCCAATCCCATTTCTACCCCTTCCCCTTCCCCCTCCCCCTTGTTTTGAAGGGGTAAGGGGAAGGGGTCAGGGGAAGGCGTCAGGGGAAGGCGTAAATATAAGGCCCAATCCCATTTCTACCCCTTACCCCTTCCCCTTACCCCCTTCAAAACATGGGGGAGGGGTAAGGGGAAGGGGTAAGAGGTAGAAATGAGATTGGGCCTAAGTCTGCCACAAAAAAAGAAAAACTCATGTTATGATACCATAATGAATTCGGAAGATCTGGTAAACAAAGCATAAGAGAGAACCAACCGATCAACTGGCCGGTAGGACTCAGTGGATCTCCTGAACTATCAAAACCAAACCAAAATCTAAACTGAGGAATAAAGCTGCGATAACAGGACTCCGGACCTCCTTCCCTGAACAATATAACATAACGAAAACCAATAGCTCTGGGTCAACAGAAGCCATCAACCCCATGCGCTTTCCTCCACTCTGTGTTATAGGCCCGCCCAGATGCCGTGATTAATGCCAGCTGGAGCTACCCAGGTGGACCTATAGAGAGAAAGAGAGACGAAGCAAAGGGAACACACAGCAGCAGCCTGGCTGGTACAATGCGTTTAGCCCATTTTTCCGCAATTACGTGATTTTGTTGTTCTGACCGCTCCAAACTTATTTTTTCGGCACGAAGACTGCTGACAACTTTAGACCGCTTGTTCTCCTCATTCCTTCATCCAATAGTCTTGCAATTCAACACTTCCCCAATCCGACTTTCTTGTTCAGAGTGGCATTTTCGGTAAACCTAAGAAAATCAAGCATAAGGGGATAATATATAAAAAATGAGCCTTCAGTCCTATTTTAGGACCATTTCCCTTGTGAGTTAAGTCCAGTAAGGTCCAGCCTGATCCTAGTCGCATTAGCAGAAGACTCATATGAAAAATATAACACAATGTAGAGAAGCCAACATGATCAAGTCTGTGCAGTATGTATTATTTCATGTTAACAAACTAGAAACTGTTAGTCACTTAGCAAAATTGCCTTCACAAAATGCTTCATTGTACAATTTTTTTTCTAAACGATTATCTAAATGGCACAATTAATGCTCATTGTTAATTACCAGCGTGGTACCTGAGTTCATCTCTTTTTGAAGATGCCTCTGTTAGGAGGTAGAGTGGGTTGACTAGGTTGCTAGTTCAATCCCCTAGCAACCCTAACTGCTCCCCACGCTCTAGCTGCGCCCTGCATGGTTGACTCCGCCGTCGGTGTGTGAATGTGTGGATGCGTGTATGTAAGTCGCTTTGGATAAAAGCGTCTATTAAATGCCCTAATTGTTAATATCTCTTCTTTGTGGAAAGATGTTTGACTGTTTGTTCCCGCTTTCACACATACAAGACGCCAAATACTTTTTTATATGTCATCTATTAAATAAATTATTCGCCTTGAACGATCAAAGAGCAAAAGACAGACTTATTCAGGTTTACTAGATGGGATCTGCATTTGACAAGGTTTTTTTATCCTTCTTTTTTCATCTTCTTTCAAGCGCAAAACCACACAAACAAATAAACATTCATATAGCTGGCTAGAGGAATAATTGTGCTTGAGACATAAAATACAGTTAACACCTCATATGTAAAAGTATTTAGGAGTCATAATTGTAAAGGCCCAGGTGTCAAGGATGCAACACTGAATGACGCTCATTACCTAGTAGTTATGACTTCAATCATGTATTTCAAGTTTTTACATCTACACTTGACAACAATCACATTACAAAGGATAGATCTTAAGAACTCTTTGCCGTGATGATGGTAGATGACACACGTTGAAAGAATAACTGGTTGGTGTAGTTGGATGTTTTGGTGTTCATATCTAGTTTGAACTCAGCTCATTCATCCGATTAGATTGAGCGTAAACCAAGGCCATATTATTATAAGCATCATTCTCCTTCTCAACCTGGCTCTGCTCTTTGTGGGTGCACAGTCCTGGTCCTTGATATATAAACCAGACCTTTCTGGAGCAGCCCTGGGCAAATCAAACTCACATTACCTCCCAAATTCACTCTCTGTCCGAGGAACTCGCGGCCTAGGCTTAGCATCGGATGCCGTTAGCATAATATGACATTAGCAGCTACAATTATATAAACGGTAGACCTGTGAATCACAGGTTGCAGAGTACATACAGGTTCAGAAAATATCACCCCGGGTGTATCTTTTTTACTTTTGCTCAAACTCGGGGAGAGCAATGACCTCACTAAGGTCACTAATATCCCAGTCAAGACAGGGCCCAGCAGGCAGAAGGCTTTGGAACAACCTGTGTGATGTGTTGTTAAGATTATTGAGGGCTGCACACTGAGCTAGAAGTTTTATCAGAAAATACCTCGGTGATAACCCCTGCTGTATGGGAAGTTAACATATGGTTGGGTTTGATTTTATCACACATACACACACATACACTGACTGCCTTGCCCCTCTTCCTATATTCCCATAAAGTAACCCAATAGACCAGCTATAATACACATATGCCCCTCCCCCACTCCCCTTTCTACATTGATTGAAGTGCTCAGTTGGACCTTACCTTAATAGGCAATGTTGAATATCGGGGGATATTCCTCAATGTCTGTCTACCTCTCTAGTTATTTGTATATTTTATGCACATGTATTTGGGCATGGTCCTTGGCCCCTCACCCTGGAGGGTTCTTAAGGCAGGCCGCTCCACTAAGACTGGGCCCCTTGCCATCACAGAGATGCTTCTCACTACTAGCACAGCCTCCCACTTCCCCGCTGTGATCCTGCTGGATCTGTCAGAGGCCTTTGACACAGTTAAACCCCAGATCCTCCTCTCCTTCCTTCGAGAACTGGGAATCTCCGGCTTTGCACTCACATCCTAGCTCACCGATCGCTCTCACTGGGTAACCTGGAAACCACCGGGGTCCCTCAGGGTTCTGTCCTTGGCCTGTCCTCGTCTCTCTCTACACCAAGTCACTGGGTTATGTCGTTCTCTCACATTCACATTCTACTCCCTTCTGGCTGGTTTGTCCTCACCAGCTCATCTGGAATACGGCAGCCCGACTGGTCTTCAACCTTCCCATGTTCACCCACAGTCAACCACTCCTACGCACCCTGCACTGGCTACTGTGGGCTGCTCGAATCCGATTCTAGTTACTGGTACTTGCCTAACATAATATTGAGATGACCAGCTACCGGAACAAATACCAAATATGTAAGAAGTTAGAGGAACTACAAGCTGGTTGGCTACCACCAGGGCTCAACAAAAGTGATCATGTGTGCCAACCAGTTTGTGAACGTTTCTTCTTAGCCCCTCAGACACTTAGAGTATAATACCCTGGTGAGTGGCGCATTTGATATATCGCCCACTATAAGGCTCATAAAAATGTCTAACAATTTTCATGCTCACCAGGGATGCTCACCTTTCCCCTCCTTTCAGGAACCTTTTTAATCATCTACACTCCCGCCTGTTTTTTGTCATAGTTCCAACTCTGCGGCATGGGTCACAGTTGCAGTTTATTTCTTAATTTAGTCAAACTTTAGTTTCCTTTTGGATTTGTATGTTCACCTATGTTCATGACTCGAATTGACTGTGCCAGTCAATGTTCTTTGTTCTAGCCTTGTTTATACCGCACACGCAGCTACAAATGTTATTTGCCGCTTGTGTGTTTTTCTGCTCCACCCTAAAATTCTGCAAAAAGTGACCGTTCCAAGACAAATTTTTCACATATACCACTAATAATTTAATATACTTCACAAATCCCACAAACAAATTAAAAATTTTATAAGAGGAGAAATAAACTATCTAATACTATTGCTTTCTCTTGTTTCATCTGATGTTGGGCTCTGATGCCCAGTGTTGTGCCTGGCAATAGCAGTCCTAAAGGGCATCATGCACGGGTGCAAAGACAAGCAATCACTGCCCACCAGCTCTGCTATCCTTGGATCCATTTTCCTCTGCTGCCTGAGTCTCGCTAATCCCTCCGTATGGGCTGTGGGGGAAAGAGTTTTAGCCTGAACTTATTTATCTTATTTATAACACAAATTTATTATTATAAGTAGGGTGATTGAAACTTGCTGTTCCATAAAGAACCAGTTCCAGTGAACGGTGCCACCAAAAAGGAAAACACTTTTGTCAGTCTTCATTTTTAGGTCTCTTAGACAAATGTAGCAAAGTAATTGCTTTTTTTTCCACTACCAGGCAACACAAAAAATCTTTTGCCAATGAACGTGCTATCAAAACGAAGAATGGAGCTCAGGCCTAATTAGTTAGAGAATAAACCAATTTAATTATCAATATACTGCAAGAAAGAATAGAGAAATATATAAAGAAGAGGGAGATAAGTACGATGGAAGAGGACATTGCTAGGCATATTTTCCAAATATTTCATTTTTCTTCATGTTGTCAAAAGACTGCACTCTAATTTTAAGTCTATCAAAGAACAACAATAGAGCCCAATCGAATTATCTGGCTGGTTGGCTGGCTGGCTGGCATGACTCATTGTGTGTTTAAACATTGATGTCGATCTCTCCCTCCCACACCAGTATTCAACCTTTAGCTAATGCTGGGATCCTTCATCCTGCTGTTACTCAATTGAGTAGGAATTTATTTGTGAGATGAACGATGCAATATCCCAGTAAAAGAAGATAGCATCTATCGGTTTAATCATTTAAAATGATATTCACTTTATGGTATTGCCGTCAAAGTTTTGACAGTTGGTTGAAAGTGTTTTTTTGTTGTGGGTGTACGGTATGATTAGTTTTGAGTGAGACAGCATTGTGACTTGACACCTGCGTTATTGAATGCCTCAATAATGCCAGCAGAAGCTTATATAAAGGTAAACGTGCCATCTATCCCAACGACAGTGAAGTCTAACATGTATTTCTTCCTGTATTTTAGGTGAAGGCTCTGGGCTGTGTCTCTTGTCTGATGTCAACCTGGCTTGACGTTTGTATGGGTCTTTACCTCCAACCAAAGGTGAGGTTTAAGCACTTCCAAACAAGTCATGATTATATTATTAGACTCCAGCTAGCTATTGGCCTTTGCCTAATTTGAGCATTTAGCACAGCACTGAGGTACTCAAAAACGAGTTTATTATGTAAATAGTAAATAGTAGTAAAATATTGCTAATAATAAAAAAATATCCATGTTTGCCTTATTTAAGCTTGTAGGTCATCTATTTTGTAATATTCTAATCTGTCTATATCGTGGCCCTTTTCAGCATGGACTGCTTTTCCGATGAAGAAAAGTCGGCCTATTATTGCATTATAGCTGACTTCTTAAGGGTTTTGTTATGGTGGTTGGTTACCAAGGAGAAGCAACCTAAAGCTGAACCAGGTTGTGAGAAGCAGTTTACTGACAACACATTCTTGGGTGTCTTGAATAAGGCGGCTCCTTTTTAAGCTCCTGATTTACTGGAACACCGTGTCACTATGTTGTTCTTCTGTGCTGTGGAGGTTAATCTTATTTCTGGCCTGTCAACTGGAAATTTGATGATCTTGGCAAAAGGGGAGGAGGGATTGGATTTGTTTCTCCTTTTATTGTCTTTCTTTCTCATTTCATTCTCTTATGCGTTGAGATGGCACTAGGGCTTGTGGCAACTCAAGCCCTGAGATGGCACTAAGCCTTGGCTTGTCTTTTTCTTGTAGGCAAGCACGTCGGCAGAAATATATCTGCCCATCTGAGCCAGGCAGTAATATGCTGTCCCTGGATAAGTTATAAGTCTAGCTCTTTTTGGTGAGAGATTTAAGAACTGGCTAACAGACCCTGAAAAACAATAAAGAAACAAACGTTACTTCTAAAAGATCTGAAGTCAGACATGGCTTGATTTGTTTTACTCAAAAAAATGCGTTTGAGAAATTCCCTGTCCTGCCCTGTGGCTTGTGTTCCCTACTGAACTTAATAACTGTATTAACTGGAAAACATACGGATGTGTTTGAATAATGGCTCCAACATTCTGCGTCTGAAAGATGGAAGCTACTTCAATCTTTCGATTTAATCTGAAACTACTAGTTAGTTATCAACAAGCAGACCCTTTTATCCAAAGGGATTTACAGGATTTCTATTAAGGTACAGTGCAATCAATGGGGTTTGAACCCCAGAACTTTTCAACTGGAGGGCCCTAACCATTAAAGTGGAATGATAATCAACATTATTGATAGCACACTGGCCTGATGGCATAATCAATGCTTAAATTAAGGCAACGCATTGCTGATCAGGGCTGAAGACGGCACTGTTTATCGTATAGTGTGGGAGGTCTCAAGACACGTGATTTTGCCACCCCCCCATCGAGTCGGAGGTTTGATATTATCAGGCTGACTCGCGTATAGGGGGGGTCTCAGATTGATATCAGTTATTACGATGGCACTAGCTAATGGGAAGAAACAAACAGCCCAATCCTCGTAACCGATGATTCAGATATCTGGATTAGAATGTTTAACAATCAAAGATAAACCCATGATTTTCTTTCCGGTAATTTCAAATGGATTAAGCTGCTGCTTAACTTTTTACCAAAGCAACAATCCTTTTCTAACTTGCAATAACTCAGTCTCAATAAATCGACAAATCCAGCAGCGTTTATAGAGATAAACCCCGCGGACCTCATTGCCCCTTACGTGAGGGGACGTGTTCCCATGAGATTGGCGTTCTCAGAGAAGGTACAGATAATCGGACAATATCTGTACTCCCACATGTTCCCATTTGCCTCTCGTGAACCACCTCCCGCCTTTAAAGGTAGACTGGTGGGCAGCAGGACGATTAGAATACCCCAACAATTTAAAACTGTTGTTAACACATATTTCTCATGTCCTGTGGTACAAACAATGTCCAATCTGCTACTCGTTGCTATGCAGCACTTCTTTCCCGGTTGGTAACCTACTTAGGGCTTGGGTCTAATGTACACATACAGAGGCTTCACAAATCAAGGAGAATGTGCCTTGGTTTTAATAACCTCTCAGGGGCCTCACTATGGGTAACAATTGTTAATAGTGGAGGAGGTTATATAATATAGTATGTCCAGGGAAGATTAGGTTCTCTGCAAGCTGCTGACACATGTCGTGTACATCATTTTATGGTACTTCAAATATGATCTGACTAGGCCTCAGCAGTGTTTCTGCATTCGGGGAGAGAAGCCCTCGGATATCTCATTAATCCAAACTAGATGACATCGATCGTGCACGGCACACACTTCTTGTCAATCAACGCTTTTATTTGGAGCAACATGGCCGACATAGACAGAGAAGTCAATTCCTAACAATGAATACTAATGTAATCCTAAAAACCTGAAGACAGGAGCCTCTATCAAAAATGCACAAGACCAAATTCTGCACTTTGATCTGCTTGAAAAAGGGGGGGTTGGGCCTATTCCAAGATAGATAAGATTCAGTGGGCTTAAGGTGAGAACGTGATCAGAACAAACTACTGGAAACAATCCAAAATACTGTGCATCAGGCAGCACTGCTGCATCACTACAGTCGTGCTGACTTTATCAACCCATTGGTTTATGCTATTGTGATGTCTTGATTCGCAAAGAAACTGAATGTTCATTGTGTGCAAATACATTATTATAACATCAAGCGAATCGTTAACATCTTGACATCCTTGTAGCTCATGAATTTGAAGCATCTCCATTTTGGTAGTTTGAGAGCGACAGGTTTCCGTGTTAGTTTGATGGACAACTTACACGACTCCTGACCAAATTTTGTAACCGAATGACTACGTACTTGCTCATACGTGGTGTTTATACATCTTGGTCCTCCGTACGTGTCGCAGTGTGAACACAAACTGAACCAGTGGGAAAGTGCCTCATTGTAACAAATGAGCCGATTGTTAAGGCCAAATCAACCGAACTACAGCTGTGAACCGCAAGGGTGACTCTCATGCTAATGCATTCTTTAATTCCATTCCTCTTGTACTTGCATACGCCTGCACTCTAGTCTTCCCCCCCCCTATCGCCATTGCAATCCAACCTTGTTTTGTTTATTTTGAAATAGCCACTGGCCAACAGCCCAGTAATCTATGAGCACCCTCACCTATTTATCGAGCACAATAAACATATGTTAATCACACTTTAAGTGTAAAGTGATGATACGCCAGTCCATAATTTGGATGTTGGCGCCTATGTTGCATGATGAATACAAATAATTTCACAAGAGAATCGTTAGTCCCCCGACACATTCCGACCAAGTAGTCTATGAAACGATTTCCTGCCTTCCACTCCCAGGGCCCAAGGAAGTGTTTAAGTGTTGTTTATAACTCATTTTGATTCATAAGATGTCAGAAGGAGCCCAGGGCCACTGTGTATCATTTAAGGCAGATGGGGGCATATTAATAGGCCCAGGGAATAAGACTTTAATATGTTAATGGGGAGCGAGTAGAGAGGAACTTATTTTATGGCTTGGCTTGGCGTTGCGTCACCAACACAGTCCAGCAGACCTTGCTTTTGCCGCGTTCCCAGTTGCCTCCATGACCACACTGGAGTTTCCAGTCCTTTCAAACTAATGTACGAGTCCATGGTGTAATAAAATGTATTCAAATGCTTCTTGTCCACATATCCCCCTTGATACAAGTACAAACTCGCACCATAACATGTAATTTGAGTGAAGGAAGCATATTTTTTCTCTACTTCGTCCCATGATTGCATGTTTGGCTATGTTGAGGACGTGTGAAGTCATGCTTGAGATGGAGGTGCGGCTGGAGCCCACGTTGTCATTCATGGAAAGCATAGAGTAAATGCCGCCCCCGGAACCATCACTACCTTTTATCTGTCACATACCCCACATCCTGCTTCAAACTTCTTCCCACTGTAACTAGTGCTGCTGTAACAACGGTTATGGTAGGGCTCTTTTTACCTGTGACGATGCTGCATTTTTTTTCTCCCTCATTCTCTCTGTCTTTCTCTCACACACGCCTCGCACACACACTCAATCACCGTGAAGAGATTATTTTTCTCGGCAGTATTTACCTGGCATTAGCAGGGAATTTAACATTTGAATTGCAGATTAGGTTCAGGTCAACATTTGAGTTCTCTCATCCCTTCTATTTCCAGACAGTCATCTACATGTAGATTATGTGTGTGTGTGTGCAGGCGTGACTGACTGACTGACTGCCTTCCTGCCTGCTTGCGTGCGAGCGTGTGTGTATGTAAACCTGATAAGATTGTAAGGATTAAACATGGGACAATCAATTTCACACAGCAAAACCGTCCCATGGAAATTTGTCATCTACAACAAAATTGAAGATGATATTTCTTTAACTAAATGCCTGGCGGTTCAGGCTACTGCTGCTGCTTAACTTACAGGGAACAAAAATCAGTACTAATATAGTTCACATTGAGACAGAGTTCACAGTTTCATAGCCACATATAGATAAGAGTTTTGTTGGGTCTGAATCCTGCATAGGTTTCTACCACTTTACGACGATGTTATTGGTGTTTTTTGCGAGGCTCTGTGCTGGAACACAAATTTGCCGTGACGCTGATGTTGCATGTCAAGCGACGGTGGCCATGGTGAGCGAGTGGCACGCATGACTGATCCCGGGGAATCTCCTGTGCTGCTTGCATGGCAGGCTTGTCCTTCACGCCTCACGCCCTGCTTTTCCCCGGCCACCACCGCTGCCAGCGCCAGAGGCGACCGGGTAAGGAAGAGGTCCCTGGTGTCTGGAAAGTGCTGATGAACACTGGGCCTCGATGGTTTGCTAAAACGTGGCGTGTTTGTGCAGTAGTCTGGTCGTATTGTGCTGTAGTCTGGGCAAACCTTCCTTATACTCAACTTACCTGCCCCTAAACATACACGACACGCATACATGCAAATGTAAGCACGCACGCACGTACGCACGTACGCACACACACCTTTGAACCTTTCTTCATTTCAATGCAAATTAATTGAGAGGTTTCTGGTGTGATGAGATTCTGGCTTTGCTAGGTGTGTACTTTAAAGGAGGGAGAGAGAGAGAGAGAGAGAGAGCGAGAGAGAGAGAGAGAGAGAGAGAGAGAGAGAGAGAGAGAGAGAGACCGTGTTGTAACAGTAGGGTTGGAGAGGGACCACCTAACTAGACCATCATTTGCGTTCTCTCCTAATGTTGAAAATTATAATCGTTCTGCGGAAGAACACCAAATCTATTTTTGTGTTGTATTTTATTCAATGTTCCATTAATCAATCATTGATCAATGAACTTGTTATTGTTGAGGACGTGGCTTTGACAATCCCACACACTGCTTCAAGATTCAACTCCTTACGGTCTTGCTTTGCCTAATAGTAAGTATTACGAAACTGTTTGTGTATGGATTGTCTAAATGTATTGTTGGAATGAAATACAACATGGTATTCATTCCAGCAAGAATAATGGAATTTGCAGGTGCATGATAAATGTAATGGGATACGGGATGAAGACTGGGATGTGGTGGGATGTAGTGGAGTATAAAGTACCCGGAAATTGAATGACTCAAATAGTGTGAAAATCCCTCTGAAATTCTTGCTCCAAGTATGCACAGTTCAGTGTAACTACTGAAAACAGTGTGAACAGGGCTTCTGGTCGGCAGACAACGCTGGAATCAGGATTGGATAAAAAACACTTGAACAAACACAATCCACAGATTATACTTCAAGTATTGACAAGTTTCAGGGTGAAACCATGACATCTTCAGATAAGAGTAACCTTCATGCCTGATTTGCCTCAAAGCTGAGTATTACTTATAAATCTATATATATATATATAGTCATGGCTTAAATATATATATGTGTGTCTATTTGGTGCGAGTTCCTGTGCATCTGCCTGTGTGTGTGTGTGAAGCAGTGGAACTGTTGAAAAGTCTATTCTTGGGGTGCTAGAAGCAGAGCTGGAATGTTAATTGGCGGGACCTGGCCTGAGATAAGGTGTTCTCAGGAGAGGAGGTGGGTTGAGGCTAGACTGGTGTGAGGTGGTGGTTGGGTGGGTCTGGGTGGTCAAGGGTCGCTCCAAGCTCTAGCCAGAGGAACGTTCACTCCTATGGCCCCGTGGGAGAGGCAAAGCAGTCAGAAAGCTCCATGTTTTTGGGATCGTTAGGCACTCCACTGAGGTAATGGTTTATGAGAAGAAGCCTTTCCTTTGAATCTCACTTCAAAGCTTGTGTGCATACGTGAGTCCATGGAAACCGGGCCATTAGCATTTGCACAGGGAATCTAAGTACATCTTTACAGCAGTACGTACTGTACAATTAAATAACATAGAGGTTCCAGAGTGTGCTGTATGCATACTGCTGCATGCCGTATGATGTCTGCACAGTGCCATCCGCCGAGCACTTGCACGGTTATCCAAACAACACAAAGAATTTAAAATTTGTCTGCGCCCACACACCGGCTTTCAAAAGGCTTTCATTCCCAAACTGCCTCTAATCAACAGAGAGCCAAAGCTATTCCTTTGAAGATTGTGTTTGAGGAGCGTTTTGTATGTTTCATTCAAACGTTCATTCATTTTTCTCTGATAAACGCTAAAAGGCAGCTTCGGCTTCAAGGACTAAGTTTAGAGGAACTAAATGCATTACTGACAACATAAAGCGTACACCAGATGACACCATTGTTCCCTGTTCACCCGAGATGAGAGTGAAAGATACCTGGGTTTGACCTGCCCCGATGTCTCTGCAGAGGCACTCTGCTGTAGTGATCCTGACCTACGCCTCAATGACATGCGCCTACAAATGTCATGTAATCGACCTTGGATACCAAATTATATTGTTAATTTTTACACACACAAACACACATGAACATGGCTAATTAATTGCGTTGTGAGGTAGATAATAAACAGAAACGCATGTAAAACAACATATAATTACAATGTGAATAAGACTTTGACCAATGACACTAATCGATAAGAGCTAATAAGTAAAATATATGTCTATATTCTGGCCGTTCTCAAGCTATAATTCTACACTTGGTGAAGTGGGTGAATAATACACATAACTCATGTAGCCACGGCAACGTTATTTCCCCCAGTGCATTAGCCCTTGTATATCCTACATTTATTTATTTATTTATTATTGTGGCAAATAAATGGACTACTAAACGTCATTAAATGTCAATCACATCCAGAAATGTCCTATTCAGCGCAGCATAGGTACGCCCCTATAGCCCCCCCCAAGCAGGAACGCCAAGCTGAGCGACTTATGTTCCCAGAATGTTATGTTGCTGCCCCTTGATGCGTACTTTGAGATACAGCCACATGAGCGTTTCAGCTTGAGACGTCCGCAACTCCCTTAGCAGAGCCCAGCGGGATGGCATTCAAAACAAACCTGAAGGCCAGTCCAAGGTTCTGCCGGGGAATGGTAATGCCTAATCTGTGCTCCGTAAGACCTAAAACGCAAGGCGGCCATGGTGCTCCTATTGATTTCCTGTAAATTACTTGAGTGTGTGTGTGTGTGTGTGTGTGTGTGTGTGTGTGTGTGTGTGTGTGTGTGTGTGTGTGTGTGTGTGTGTGTGTGTGTGTGTGTGTGTGTGTGTGTGTGTGTGTGTGTGTGATGCATCAGCCCTCATCAAACTCGGAGACGGGGGTTCATGCATCTTTTACCGTGCCTCTCTGTTTCCAGAGGTATTCATCTGTTTACGGCCCGACTAAGGAGACAGCTTTATTTTTCACTTTCTGCTCACTTGACAATCACTTCGTGCCTTCGAGAAACACGATTGTTGCTGAGGAGAGGTGGTACGCGAGAGCCACCCAAGCGCAAACTTGACACGCCCTTCGAAGAGGATTCACATTCGGCTTACGATGTGAAGATGGCCGGCAGCGATGCGAAATGAAGAACACTTATCGTTTAAAGAGGCACAGAAGCTGGTGGGGAGCGTGACCAGCAATTTGTTGCTACCTTGTGTTTGTCCGACTGGCCCATAAAACAGGTAGATCGGCCCATTGGTTTTTCTCCTCTTAATTGTGACTGGGCTGACCCAATCACATCTTTAATCCCCTCCCACTTTGGCCTCAGTGCCTTCATTAAACAGCACATCTGCTTAAAAGAGAGATTAAACAGATAACACTAAACGGAAGGGAGGCATGAAGAAATTTCTGCCAAAAAATATGCATTTTTACCAATGCGTGTTTTATTTACCTTGTAAATAAAGCCCTGATGTAACTTTTATTTCTGTTTTTGGAATTTTTATCTGGATACACTATTGTCATTGATCTGAATAGGGTGATTACTGAATTGTTAAATACCCGCTGTTGCTTATTCTTTCTAAAAGACTTTCTAAAAGCAGAATTTCTTCACCTTGCTCCTCCTTGTCGAAGCCATTCTAGATAGGTGTGTGTGTGTGGAGTGTGCATGTGGATGTTGGCTGGTTTAAGCAGCCTCACCCAGCCCCAGAGACCAGATCAGTCAGACTTGGGCCAGGTGAGGCTGCTTAAACCAGCCATCATGCACAACGCACTCCACAGTTTGCTATAAAGGACAGTGACGTACGTCAGGCCGCCCCTGGCTCTGGCAGTACCATAGTACCCCCCCCCCCCCAGGGCTCTGCGTGCGCCTTGGTGAGTGTGTGACAGATTGTGGTGTGTTGGTTGGGGGCCGAAATGCCAGGGCAAATGTTTTTGTCCCTTTCCAGCCCTGGCCAAAGCTGCTTTGTTCTAAACCCGTCCGTGAGGTCTTCCAGGCAGGGATTATCTCATCTGATTCCGTTAGATTCCATTTCCCCACAGCGCTGACTCACTCCGCTGGGCCCGATGACGTGATGACCCCCCCCCCCCCTAGACCCCCCCCCCCCTCCCTGCCTGGCCCCCTGCAGAGACCACCCATGGTAGAAGCTTGGGGTTAGAGGGGTGTGTCTGTCACTCACCATCCACCTTTTGGTCAATGTGTTTACTGTGCATGAAGCTATTGCATCCTATGTACACTCAATTAGGTGTCCATTCCTAGGATATTCCTCCTATGACTCCCAGGCATTTGATTGGCTCATATGCTCCCCTGCCTCTTGGCTCTGTGAGCATACAGCTCTGCAAGGGGTAGAAGAGAGTGCAGTATGCAATGCCTCAAGGACAAACTACCAAGAGTAGAGGCACAGCATGATTTGTACAGAGTATGTAAGCATCCCAGGAGCTTCCTTCAGCCCAGGGAGGTTTGCAGGTGGGGGAATGGATGAGTGAATTGAAATGGAAAAGCCGTGGTTCACAGATTTAGAGGCCTCTGTCTTTCTTCAGCCCGCTCTCTCTGAGTCAGTGGAGCTCGGCCAAGGGAGAACTGCCTTTGTACTTGTTCTTTCTTTGTCCTCCATTCTTTGTTTGTTGGTATCGCTAATAGCATCATAGCTAACACCAATCTTTATCCCTGCCTACCCCCTCTTCCCCCTCTCCCCCCCATCTTCCAACCGTTACGGTAACACTACACAGGGTGAGAGAATAGGAAGACACTTTTAGGAAGAGTGTCTGTGGTACTTCCTTCCTGTAGCTGCCGTGACAAGGAAAGAGAATCAATAGATTTTCATTAAATTGTCACACACACACACACACACACACACACACACACACACACACACACACACACACACACACACACACACACACACACACACACACACACACACACACACACACACACACTCGGGACCACCCATTTCTATCAGACCCTATTTGTCTCTAGCTGTGATACAGTGAAATTGTCATGTAGATTTACAGTCCGGCCTGGGCAGTGTGAATGACCATGTCCCTTATCAGTCCCTTATCCACCCTGTCGGTAGCCATTTGAGACCATCCTGATCTCACAAGTTCCCGTTCTGTTTCTCTCTGAAGATCAGGCCGGCCTCGATCCCGTTGTAGGAGATCAGATTAAAAAACTAAAGGTCCAATCAGCACTCGGGGGAGGGAGTTTCAGCCAATGACGGCAAAGGAGCACTTCAGTCTGCCGGATTAAAAAACAATGCAGACGCCCAAGGAAAGTCTAGCAACCTTCAGAGCAATCAACATTTGTTTATCTGAAATAGGCGGGATGACAATGTTGAAAGATTAACCGAAATGTAAAAAAAAAAGGCTTTTCACAGAGGAGAATGTGTTTTGCTTATCTTAAACCAGCTTCGGCAAGGACGAAGGAGAAGGCATCAAGGCCCAAGTTCAATATCTGGATGGTCTCACAAGGCTACCCTGTCAGTACTATCTCAGTAATGTGCTGTTTCTTATGTCAACATCTTGTATTAAGCATTTCTTGTTGGAGTCAAGACTATTATTATTTTTTGTATGTTTCGGTTTGTTTTGTGTTTCGGGATTGCAGTCATCAAGGTCAAGCCTTCTGATTGGTCGACATACGTCGGTGACCACTCCCTCGCCTGATAACCAAGACTCCATGGGGTCCGTACACACTGGTACAGATTCAGTAAGGCCAATGCATTGCCTTGTCCACTTGATTCCAAAATGAAAACAACAAAATAAAAGCTGGCATATGAGGAGGAACAGCGGGTGAATAGCTTTCACAGCAAATGACTGCAGGGATATTATCAGATTCAAATGATCCACAAAGGAGCAGCCATTCAGAAAAATGTAATATGGAAGTCAACGAGGGCTGAAATATGACTAATGATTGGGGTTTAATGGCTCGGTGTTCACGCACACGCCAGAGTGTGTAATACATTGGGAATACAATGTAAGATGTACCTGTTGTCATCAGGCTGTTTAATAACAACCAATTATTATGCAGTTTGCAGGGAAAGTCTTTATCATTTCGATTTTATTCACTGTGGGAAAACAACGAGAAAGAGACCAAAACACAGACAGTCTGCTTTGAACCCAACACTAGTAGGAACCAGGGTAACTGCTGGGCCACCCATAGCAATTAGGTCAAATTCAAACATCGTGACCGACATAGAGTCGAGTATTTACATTTAAAAGAGTTCTGTTTGCTTCCGTGTCTGGCTCTCCTCCTTCCTCTTGAGGGAGTCGGGGGTCAGCGTTTCCCCAGTGTGACTCTTATCAACATGAATCAAGAATGGACCATCCCATCCGTTTACTTGAATATGTAGCGCGCCTTTACGCATGCACCTGCTTAGACGTACATTCTGAGCGGTGTATGTATGTCTCTCCTGTGGCTCCGTCAATGTCATTCGCCGTAATACGTTGTGGCATACGTGTGTCAGGTGTCAAAAACTAACTCAAAGCCGTCTCGTGCCAACCCAACGGGGTGCCTTTGTTCTGATTTCAGAGGCAGTCGTCTGGTGCCTTGGGGAATTCCCAGGGTGGCACCTTTGTTTTGAGAGCTGGTGGCACCGAGGGATGGGATCAGCCGTCTACAGTGGTACGGTAGATAGAAGAGGGAGACCCCGAGGCACGTTCGGGGGGCTCACATCCAAGCTCCATGGGAAAAACAAGGCATCAGCATCCAATGTGACTAAAAAACGACCCTGAACCACACACAGCTCTGCACGGTGAAGGGCCCTCTAGGGATTATCCCTAGGAGGGGGGGGGGGGGGGGGGGCATGGAAACGCAAAGGGAAGTAACAAAAGAATGGTGACATCACACACACCTGCTCTGGAAACCTCGCCCTAGAGGTCAGCAAGCTTTTCTTCAACTTCGTTCACGTTGGTGTTGGTTTAAGGACCCTGAAAGGAGCTGTCACAGCCAGCGCCCCACCTTATGTGGTTTTGGCCTGCTGCTGACTCCTACTGCGTCTCAAGTAGCCCCAATATAACAGAGGCAAGTGGAGCCCTAGGTGCTATCGGTTATGGAGGATATTGTGGGGCGTTTAGAAACTGGATGGGTTGATTCCTGGATGCTCTTTGTTTCCCTAGGTAAGCTATAAGACGTTCCTCCCTAGTTGTTGTTTGTTGCCTGTTACCGTCTGGGCAGGCTATCTCCTATGAGCCCAGTCCAAGAACTGTTTGCTCATTCACTCCGCTACACAATATCACCACATCTTCCTCTAAGTTGCCCCTGGCTCACATGTGCAAAGGGCCACCACTGTTCCGCAAGAGTAAACAATATCCATCTTTCTTCTACATGGAGCTTTGATTTGATTGCGTTCCTGCATGCAACTCTCTGTTTGTGAAAATGTTTTCAGGTTTTTTAATCGCTCAGCGCAAAAGGAACAGAGAAAAAACCGAGAATATATTTTCTTGATAAATTCAGCGCTGCATCGTATTTGCAAGAATCGCTCGTTCCACATTTGTTGTGTACTGGCCTGTGGATCAATAGTATGTAATAACATTCATCAAAAACAACATCATCACAGGACAGACTCAGTGGGACCCAACTCACCAAAGTGTCATCAAGATATCTGTTGATGCCAGCTGCAGTCTTAATAACTGTAAATCAGTTGTTGTGTGCTGGTCTGGGTGATAGACAAACTTATTAACCGGTTTCACAGATGTGTGTGGGGTGTGTTCAGCAGCGCCACAGCCAGACAAATCTGTAAACACTGAGGCATCGGTACCAGGTGATCGATGAGGCTGAAGCGATGCTGGCTCAAACACTGCCACCTCTTCTGCCTCTCCTGGGAAGGATCGGCCCAAATGGACATATCTTGGATCTGTTTTAGCTTGATAGTGGTGTGTGTGTGGGTTTGTGGGGGCATCTGCATCTGTGCGAGTGTGTGTGCAGGCTTGCATGTGTGTGTGTGTCTGTTTATGTGCTGAAATTAAAGATACAAGCCTACCAATAACATGTCACGCACGTACACACACATACACACACTGCACACTATTTGACTCAACTGATGTGTGTGTGTGTGTGTGTGTGTGTGTGTGTGTGTGTGTGTGTGTGTGTGTGTGTGTGTGTGTGTGTGTGTGTGTGTGTGTGTGTGTGTGTGTGCGTGTGTGTGTGTGTGTGTGTGTGTGTGTGTGTGTGTGTGTGTGTGTGTGTGCGCGTGTGTGTGTGTGTGTGTGTGTGTACGTCCAGATGTCTCAAATTGACCCTGAGACCAGTGGTCTGTTTCATTCTGGCAGAGGTCAGTTCTCTGATCCTGGGGATGAGCCCCAACAGCCAAGGGTCAATGAAGATTTCACACCAGGCCTCCACACACTGACAGACCTAATGCGAGGGCTACGGTCGAGCCTAGTCCCAGTTTGTGTTCATTATATCGAAGTAGTTTCTTAAAACTAAACTAAAAAGAGAACGCTGTGCATCCTGACAGAGTTCTCTCTACTGCTCCACGCCCACACACAAATGTCTGGGCAAATATCTGTTCAACTTGTGCCGCAAACAAGTTTGCTTGTCGTATTTATGTGCCACTGCTAAACTTAAGTTATACATTATTGATTTTAAGTTCAACAATAAATTCATGTTTGTGGTTGATATGTAAGGATGAGGGATTATCATGAGCTATTTTGTGGTCTTTATTCCACAAAATAAAGTGGACAGAATGGAACTGATTTTCAAAACTAGTTTAATTTATTTCTTATCACAGGCAGACAGCATTGCCTTGAACAAGTCCTGACTGTTCTTTTCGATTATACTTCCGAAGATTAAACAATCTCAACGCGGAATTGAGTTTATCATTTGCTTATTGAATAATTGATGGAGAAGTGTATAACTAATTTGTGCTTTACCTTGTTTATGAGAGTAAATAATAAAATAGGCCTATTTCTCGTTTTGGTTAATAGTGTACAGCTAGCTTGGATATCATTTATATTTAAAGCCGTGAATGACTTTCCTGATTGCATTCAATGCTACTGCTACTCTGTAGAGTCAATATATACATATACATTTATATATATCAGTTATGATGTTGTTTCTAGAGTATGGATGTGTGATGAAGTTTGGGTGGAAAACTCTCCAGCAAACCTCAAGTTGGCCCCATCAATGTTAGCTCTCGAAGCTACACCTGTAAGCCCAAACAGAGACCTTCTCTCGCTCACTTTTACTCTCGCTCTCTCTTGCTCTTATTAACTGCATCATCCCTCCCCTGCAACCAAAGCTTTCTCTCTCTTTTAGGGGGAGTTGTTTGTGAGTGCTGATATGCTGTGTCCCCTGATAGTTATCACTGCTCCAAGGTTTTTCCATTAAAAGCCTGATGGGAGCTACGCGTCATGGTCCAAAAGAGCCAAAGAGCACAACACAAAGGCCTAATGAAGAGGCTCATATAGGCTTAGTCCAGGAATATAAATAAATAAAAATAGATGCTACTTATTATTACAACACCATGCTGTTTACGAGAAGGATTAATTTTTTTGTTTGGGTAAAACATAGTTTCGAGCATTCGCTCTTTGAGGAGAAGTGTAGAGTGGCCAAGGTTATATTATAAACATCAAACTGGACATTGAACATTTGAAATGCATGGGGAGTACCATGTTGGAAAATATGGAAGCATATATGTAGCAAAATTCAAATGGCAATGCAATTTGGAATTACATTATGCATCTGACAATTCATTATGCAATTTTATAATGTAATTTGTAAATACGTTATTCAAAGTGTATTTTAACATGCAAAGTGACAATGCAATCCTCAATTAAATTTGCAAAAGTTATGACAATACAAATAGAATAACATTTTGTCAAATTATTTGAGTTCCTTTATACAAATTGAAAAGCTATAGCATCCCCGTGATTGCAATCCACTTCGCCACGCTCCGTGTGTTGCGATATTCAAATTACATTTCAATCCGCAAAACGAACGCTTTGCAAAAGATTTGGCAAAACGGAATCCAAAGAGGAATCCAAAGAGGAATCCAAAGAGGAATACAAATAGGAATCCAAAGAGGAATACAAATAGGAATCCAAAAAGTCAATATGCAAAGTGGCAAACGTATCAGCCAATCAGCGTCTGGGCGGCAACTACGTCACTTGCTCGTAATTTCCTTGCTCCCTTCTAGTTCGTAGCCCATGGTCCATGGTCACCAATGGAGATTATTGATATGCTCCGAAGTTTGGCCGATGATGTGGAGAACAATCGAGTTGAAGACACAGATGCAGTAGATAGAGTGCGTGTTCTGGGAGATAGGATAGACGACTTATCCTCACTGGTACGTTTTGACGCCAGTGTGGTATACACAAAGATTTCCCAAGTGCTACAGGCACTGGGTGCAAAACATAGGGTCGGGAGACCCACCGTCACCGTCTCATACCCTTGGAGACAATAGAAAGTGACGTCCAGACGCTGATTGGCTGATACGTTTGCCACTTTGCATATTGACTTTTTGGATTCCTATTTGTATTCCTCTTTGGATTCCTATTTGGATTCCTCTTTGGATTCCGTTTTGGATTCCTATTTGTATTCCTCTTTGGATTCCGTTTTGGATTCCGTTTTGGATTCCGTTTTGCGGATTGAAATGTCATTTGAATATTGCAACACACGGAGCGTGGCGAAGTGGATTGCAATCACGGGGACGCTATAGCTTTGCAATTTGAATAAAGGAACTCAAAAGAATTTGACAAAATGTTATTGTATTTTTATTGTTATAACTTTGGCAAATGTAATTGAGGATTGCATTGTCACTTTGCATATTAAAATACACTTTGAATAACGTATTTACAAATTACATTATGAAATTGCATAATGCATTGTCAATTGCATAACGTAATTACTTATTGAATTGCAAATTGCAAATTGCATTGCCATTTGAATTTTGCTACATATATGCTTCCATAGGAAAATGCCACAGGGTGTTTTGTTAAAAGTGCCTTGGGGTCTCTTGCAAAAATCTTGATTTTTGTTGTTAAAGGTATCACAAAGATGCTGTGAGCCATTACCATAGGGATAACACCTCCCCTCCCCCTACCCTCTTCAAGAACTCAACCCAACACTTTTTTGGAGTCTGTGTTTGAACTCTAGCTTAAACAGGGGGTTCATTTAGACTTTAAGGCAATGCAACATGAAAAATCAACCTCATTCAGCAAAGAGCCACCAGACTACTAAAGTTATTTTGTTCACCCTAATTCTGTCTCTAGCTGCAGTGAGTGAAAGCTAAGCAGATTTCCCCAAAATGGGAAATGGGAAAGAAATATTCCCTCCCATACTGGATCTAAAATGTGTGCGTAAAAATTACAAAGAAAAGGATCTTGACACTCTTTTGTTCTGTGTTTTATATCTAATGTGGTTGCCCGACCTCCAAGGCAAATTCAAAGTCTAGACACACCCCGCTGTAGAGCCAGTATGCATTTCAAAGAGCAACAGGGCTATCAGTTACCTGTCATTCAAAACAAAAATAACAGTTGATTCCTAGGCTTTAATGATTATTTTGAATGCATTTTTGTCTCAGTGCCTTTTCTCAAAATGTCCTGGAAAGCAAACCTATTAGATATGAGATACTTTGACACTTTGGTGGGATGGATTCAAAGACTCGATATCAACAATGTATTGATGTACTGTTTACAGAAACCCTCTATCATTTAACCTTATCTCAACTGCTTGCTCCCAAACTTGTGCATCAGGGGTCCTTAATTAGTAGACTGCGGCCCTGCGCTGGCCCACTAGAAGTATCATTTAACCGCAGAGATAGGCTTCAGGAGTGTAAAAAATAATATAATATATCTTTTTTTATTTATCTAATACAAATTTTTGGCTGATTTATTATCCGTCATATGATCTGAAAAATGACATTTATCGTAATTTAATTCTAGGAAATTATGCTAATTCTAAGCTTACAAGGCTAAACCACAACTAAACCGGTATGCGTCCCTCCAGCTGGATAGCAAAAAACTGTTGCTGTAAGTTGTTTTCGTTCAAAATGGTCAAAATATAGTCCATAAATATATAATTACATTTTTCTTTACCCATGAGATACTTGTTTAGACTTGAGATACTCAAAGCCAAAACACTCACTCAGGCAGTTCAATCAGCCTGTCGAAGGGAGTGAAGGATAGTGTTGATCTTAACAATCAATGAAGGGCTCTGAATCGATTCGGTAAAGTTAATACAGAAAATACAAACAATATTTCACAGTGCCTTTAGCCATGTGTAGAGACTCTATAAAGTCTACGCTATATTAAAGTTGCACAAATCCTTCCACTTTTGTATCAGGGATTACACATTTCCTCGTCCCTCGTTGATTCGGTCTCAACGTCGCTGCTACTTAATAAGTTCTGCTAGGTCTTTGTTTGGACAACGATGTGGAAACTGCATTAACATGGATTTCCTCAGCGCCTCCCAAATCATTGTGTAGCGTTTCTTTAAAACAGAAATTTCATCATGGCATTCGCTTACTCTGCAAGAAATGGAAGAATATGCCAGGGTTCAATAATTAAACCTGATGTCACACAAACCTCATTCTGAAATAATATTAATTTATTTTTTACTGCGCCGATGGATGGAGTCTATCGGTTGGAACAGTATTCAAACGTTGCTCGAACAGAGTGGTATGACAGGGGCACAGGTGGCAGTTATATTTTGTGCAATAACACCATTGGTTCAACTCCCTTTTCATGTGTCTTCTCCCAGGATTGGCCAATGCGGCCGAGGTCATCTGCATTTCAATTGACTTTCTTTGATGGTTTGGTAGTTTCTTAAGTTTCAGTTTTGAAGTGATATGAGATTAGGTATATTTGGAACCTAGTTGATATTTATCATTTGGGAAATGGTATGGGGGGCCTTTAACCACCTCACAGAATGAGGAAAGGCTGTTGTTTACAATATACTGAGGCAGATTTTGGCAAGGTTGTTTTTCTAAAGCATATTTGTTAAGCAACAGTGAGCCAGATTTGAGTGTAACGAGCGAACTGTGCAAGTACAAGTGCCTGTTTACGTTCTCTACCTACCGCTAACAGATATTTATGGTGTGTTCCTGAATCCTCGGACGCCAGACTTCCGAGTCGAAAGTCGAAAAATCTCCCAGCTTTATTGCGGCATTTCTCGAAGGCACGCCCCCTTTTGTCTTTATCTTTCAAAAATCTGAGAGTAGACAGAGAGCAGTGATGTCGCTCTCAGTCATTTTTTTTTTTATTGCACGCTGCATTAAAAAAAAGTAATACTAAACTATAATAATGTTCACCAGGAAAAAAACATTATTCATGAATAGCACATCAGCTGAATAACCGATTACTTTTGGGGTCTGCACCCTCAAAAACATTTTGTCTTCTTTCCCACATAATACCTTCGGTGAGGCTTGGGGATAGTAAACAACACATTATTTTTATTTCCTCGCTGTCTTTCTTAATTACACAGTAATCAGCCTAAGCACTGTGTTTGTCACTGAGTAATGAACTGGGATCCATAGTTATTGGGGTGAAAACCACAAAAGACTTTGTCACCTCCAAATGAGTGTAGTGACAGAAATCTCACTGTGGGTGCTCCCCTTCACCACAGGCCCACTGTCACAGACAACTGATCTCTGCAAAGCTTCCCCATAAGGGTTAGGGTACCCTCACACACGTTCTTGCTTTTCCCTATCGGTTTTATATTAAGCTTTCTTCTCCTTTTTGGCTGATGCGTTGCCACTAAGCCACACGCTTTTGATTGCCAGTGCAGATCCTGAATGTGAATGGAGTAACCACACACAGACCCACACATGCACGCACACATGCACGCACACACACACACGAACACCCACACAATCTGGCCGGGTTTGTCTGGTCCTACATGATAGAACTTAGTTTGCATGCTAAGTTGCCTATTTACTTATAAGCACCCCTATTGGCTAATGTCTACCTGCTTCAACTCGAAACAAATCATGCAAAATATCACCTAATACAGATGTGTGGTTGTTTCCCAAATTTCCATGTCATTTTTACAAACTGACTTTGGGCTCATTTCCTTAATGTGCATCTAAAAAAATCAATGACAGGCTGTGCCAGAATTTCCTAAATTAAGACAACACTGAGAGGATTATCTCAAGAAGGGAACAAATAATGTAAAATACTACCCACCTTGGCTCGTCTGTGAAGACTTAAAGCCAATTTTGAAATATTGCTGTAATTTAGATCTATGTCGTAATAGCCACATCAAATCTTGAACAATATAAGATTGATGTGCAAAAAACCGTTTGAATGACTTTATCTGTGACTTTATTGTCTTTATTACTGGATTGGGTTACTGTAATGATCTGTTGTCAGTTCTTTCCAAAAAAGCTTTTAGGGCAACTTCAGACTTCAGGCAGGGTCCTAGAATGTCTTAGAAACCTCAGCACGACGTTCCTTAACTCAAGTCCACCAGCTTACCCTCCGTCAGAAATGCTCTTGAATATAAACAACATGCAATGGTTTATGTTTTAGCAAAACATCTCTCAGCAGTATTTCTGATAAAGGGCTTTAAAATAATAATGTTGACTTAACTTGTTCATCCAATGTGAAGCCGTTAGATACCTCGGGTCATCTTGAGCTGATCTGCCCAGAGTTTCCAGAGTGAATTAAGCTGCATGTATCTGGTGCGCGACAAATAAGCCTGAGCTATCTTGCGTATCTGTTTTCAAATCCAGCCGTGGCACTTTAATGGTCGCTAATGTATTGTACGTTGTTGTTTTTATTCCCAATTTCAAATAACAGTTTGACATTTTAGGTAAGACAGTTAATGGTTTTGGTAAGAGTTTTTGTGGTTTTATTTTTGTATCTGATGTTTTTCTACTGTAACCAAGGAGTTAATTATAATTAGCTTGTCGCTAGGGGTTTAGGATTCGAGGACATTTGGGGCTCAGCCCGGAACTCTGCAGCGAGGCCATGAGGGGTCCACCCCCGGAACAATTATTTGATAAACAAACTCTATTTTTATGCATTCTTTTTATGCACCCCGGCACCTTATTTGCATTCAAAGTACATGTCATAATCATTGAAAACGATGTGTCCCTCATAATTTTATTAAATTCTTAGTATTAGTATTGAGTAGAAGCAGAATACTTCCAAACTGCTATCATTAAACATTCATTGACGTGCTACAGTACCAGAGTGAAAAACGTGTGTCGCACGCACACGCACGCACGCACGCACGCACGCACGCACGCACGCACGCACGCACGCACGCACACACGCACACGCACACGCACACGCACACGCACACACACACACACACACACAGACTCACACACACCCACTGAGTCTATTGCAATGATAAGCCCTGTTATGTCTCCCGATTTTGAACTTCAATGACAATTTCAAGGAACCAAAAGAAGGGAAACTCTCAAAAGTTAGATTTTTGAGAGCATTGATTTTCCTAACACTCAGTTCTCATCACTATTCCTCACTTCATGTTGTTCTGCAAAATGTTCTTTTGCCAGGACGCCTTTGCATTGCATTCTATCTTTTCTCCTCTTGAGAAGTGATAATAGCTCCCACTGGGCTGTTAAAATGGAAGGGAGGGATGACCAAGGTCAGCGTTATACGATTTTATTTTATTTTATATCCCGTCACAAAGATTACCCTTGTTCATCCTGACTATGATGGACGTCTATTTTTCTCTGCTGCACATCAGAGCCATCAGACGTCTGCTCAGAACGGAGCCACATCTTTCAGCCAGGACTGCAGAGGCGCTGACCTCCAGATGTGAGCAGATTACATGTGTAGACGTGTGTTGTCTTCGGTACTGTACCAGCAGGTGTGTTGTGGGCTCCTTTTTAGTAAAAGTCCTCTATGCCGTTCTCTGACGTCTGCCTGGAGCGAATACAATTCTGCGTTATCTGATGATTTTTTTTGCTGTGACATTGGGACCACTCCAAACTCCCTCATTAGCTCTCTGCATTTCCACAACAAAACGGGATGATTAAATCAATAATACGGCGTCAAGTTAGTACATTCAGTAACGGGGTGTATTCGCTTCGTTCCACACGTCCCCGCTCTCCTTGAAGTCGAGAGGGTTCCCGTTTGACAGCTTGCATGCGCGTATGTGCCACGTGCGACTACAACGTTTCATCCTCCGTCACCCCCTGTCACGGAGACGGGGCGACAGAGGATGATCAAACATGGCGCCCCTTACAAGCCCTGTGGATTGGCGGAGTAGAAGTGCATACACTTGCACTGACGGCCGCAGCAAGAGCCTTGATCAGCCCAGCCTTTCCTCCAGACAGCATCAGCTGGCTTTAGATGGCTCAGCCAGCGCAGGCTAGCCCAGGGGGCATTATGCATTATTAATCACAGAATTAGACTTCAGCTTCTCTTCCAACAATGTGGATTGATGAGAAGACAGGTAGTGGTGCAATAGGCAATAGTCTGGATAACTGATCAGGTAACGATGCAAGAAAGGAGCCATGCAGTTTGGGGTTTTGGCTAGCTTGATGTCCTTGCCTGCTGTAGAGGAATTGAATGGTGTGGACTGTCGTTCAGTCTTTCGGATATTTAATCCCCCAGTCAAATCAGGGGAGAGTGTGACTTGTGCGGTCAGCTTCGCATTAAGTGGCTTTAAGGCTGTATTGATTTGGAGTTACTTTGAATGGCCGCTGTGTACATTTTGGATAATCTCTATTGAGGAGCTACTCAAAGACTTGTACGGAAAGGCAGAAAAACAGAAATAATGAAAGATGGAGGAGGTGAAAGAAGGGGACAAGGGACATGCCATGGAACTTATTTGGGCTTAGCCTCACCTTTGATGTTCGCACTCCAAGGTGAAATTCAGAACTCAGGCTCTCAGAACCCTTCTGCCCTTCACGTGAAACCTAAGAGAAAAACTTGTGTTCCTAGTCCAGTCCCTAGTCCTTAGGTCAGTTATCGAAATGTCAACTCCTTCTCTAATTATGGTCATGGAAAAATCACTTTTGTATTAATTGGTGGATATTTTGAAATTTAAACCAGTTCTTGGGGCCGCTACTATGAATATAAGTATACAATATACTAAATATGATTCACACTTTTATTTTTTATCTTATTTTTTTTTTATATGGTTGACAATCTATTCCAAGCATTATTATTCTATATTTCATCATCTGTCTTTCTGTTTTTCTTCATACCATATCTAATAATACCTATAATACATTTCACATTCCACTACCCACCAATGAGAATCTTAGTCATGCCCCATGGCACTGACTGAGAATGTACGTGTGTGTGTGTGTGTGTGTGTGTGTGTGTGTGTGTGTGTGTGTGTGTGTGTGTGTCTGTGTGTGTGTGTGTTAGTGTGTGTGTTCTATGAAAATCGACGCACCCTGGAGTGATGCACCCATGTGAGCCTGTCTGTAAACTTCCTTCCTGGTTTGTTTTTATTCCACAGTTGCCGTGCCAACCAGACCTCCCCGGGTGGACCCAGCGAAGGAGTCGACTCCCAAAGAGTCTGTCTTCAGCACAGTAGCATCCTGACGCCGTCTGAGCACATCGCAGGTATCTCTCCCTCCCTGCATGTCACTCCCTACCGCTTTCCCTCCCATTTTCTCTTCTTTCCCTCTTCTGCATCTTTCTGTCCTTCTCGCCACCCCTATCTTTTTTGAAGCAATTATATTTTGGGTACCTATTTAGTACCTATTTGATCAACTTTGTACGAGTTTTTAAAGTCACTCTGATGTCTTTTCCCTGTCTCTAAGCAGTACGTTTAGGTTGTTGAACCGTATCGTAATTCATCAGAGCAGTCTGTCACAGTGAATTGCGGGGGGTTCATACCGTTTTTGTTGTGGCATTACTTTTCTACTAGATAATTTTTGCTTCTGTGTTTTTCATAACAAAAAGTAGGCTTTCATCTCATGAACGAAATGCATTGACGATTTTTCACAGTCATTTCATGGACGGATCTTTTCAGTGGTGGCATGAAAGCTAATGAAGTCTGAATAGTTTGAAGGACACATCCTGTTAAAAAGCTGATAAAAAATGGAATAAATCACCGTCAGAATATAAGGCATGATGTCTTTGGAAACCCTTTACACACCAGCGGTGATTAATCTCCATGCATTGTTATGTTTCAGACTAGAGAACATACAGTTGTCAGAGAGCCTTTAATTCTGTTCAAATGTGGTCACTCCTGTGTGTGTGCATCTATATGTGAAAAGATGTCTATGAATGCATGCATGTGTCTCTGTAAAAACCGCTGAACCACAACAAAGAGAGCAAGCCGTGAGGAAAAAAAACAAATATTGGCATCTCCAGCCACTTTATTTTTTCCCGTGATTCTGATCGACGCTGGATACCGAGCTTGGCTTATCCTTGTTTCACTCCAGAGAAGAGACGGGCGGATTTACGCTTCCTATAGAGCTCCATCGAGGGACGAAGCGCTTTATGCAACCTCCTCATTAGCTGGAGGACGGAGGCAAGGTGACGCGCTGATCACTAACAGCGTGCCTTCAAAGAAGCGCTCGTGTAAGAGTGGTTTTGGTTTTTCTTTAAGGCAGAGCAGTGTGTGTTTTGTTTTGTGTTCGAATAATGTGGGTGTTTGTGTTAGAGTAGTGTGTGTTTGTTTTTGAGGTTGTGTGTTTGTGTAGAATTCTGTGTTTGTTTGAGTAAGAATTGTGTGTTTGTGATATGATGTGTTGGTTTGAGCTTGAGAAGTGTGTGTTTGTGTTAGAATAGTGTGTGTTTGTTTCTACACGAGTGGTGAGTTTATATTAGAATAGAGTGTGCTTGTATGAGAATAGTGTGCTTTCCATCAGAATAGTGAGTGTGTTAGTATGGGTCAGTGTGTTTTGAGTAAATGTGGATCCCCACTCGCTGGAATGATACGATAACTTGACCAGCAGTAACCCTGAAACCGATCATGTAATACTATACATCATGTTGCGTATTTATATACACCGATTTTGGTTATGTTACCTATGGAGTTTTACAATCTCCTATTGAAATATCTATTACATATCTGTTTTCTTTGGCGTTCGTCTCTGTGTACAGCAGCATGCTGTCATTGAGGCCAAATGAACAGCTGTCAATCACTCCAAATTAGGGCTGTGACACACACACACACACACACACACACAGGATCAGGTGTTCTCAGTAGGACACTGTGCCAATGGGAGCTGTGTCCTCCTCACAGAAACATCAGGTTTAGACAGGGAATTAATTTAAGCTTCAATTATACCCCCTGGAAAGGGACAGGATTCAGGGGAGAGAGGGAGCGGACCTCCCCTGAGGTCTGATCCACTCTCTCTCCCCCCTTTCATCTCCCTAGACTCCTAGTCAGGTACACATGCCCCATACAATATTAAACATCCCACTCAATTACTCAATTATACTCATCTCTTTTCCAATTCCCCCTTCCCCATATTTACACACACACACACACACACACACACGCACACGCACACGCACACGCACACATATACACATTCATACACGCACAGACACCAATTTGTACCCCTTGCCTTTGGTTTCGACCCCTAAGTCCCGCCCCTCCGACCCAGACACAGATTTGTTTCTGGGATTGACAGGGGTGTGAACGTGGCCGTCTGCCCTTCAGGGATGATAGTACTGGAGTGTCTGGACACACGCTTCATACTCACAGGCACCGGGTGTGTTTAGGAAGAGGCAACGGATTGGAAATGCTGGAATGGTATAGGATTGGAGTGGGTAAAACAGGGTAGGATAAGGTAGGAGTGGGTAAGGTAGGATAGGAGAGGGTCATGTAGCGTAAGGTAGGAGTGGGGAAGCTAGGGTAGGATAGGTTAGGAGTGGGTAAGTTAGGGTAGGAGTGGGGAAGTTTGTGTCGGATAGGGTAGGAGAGGGTGAGATAGGGTAGGAGTGGCTGAGAGGGTTGGAGTAGGCAGGATAGGCTAGGAGTGGGTAAGGTGGGGTAGGATAGGGAAGGAGTGGGTAAGATAGGGTAGGAGTGGCTATGGTAGGATAAGGTAGGTTAGGATACTTGAATACCCTTACCACCAAAACAGAATGAGGGCAATGCATGGTTAAAAATAGGGAAGGGTAGAAGAGTGTCTGGTTCTGGTCTCAGAGAGACTACCACATCCCCTTTTAGTAGAACCTTTCCGTTAATGGTGGCAGTGTGTGAATATGTTCATCACCAAGCTATTCTAAGAGGTAGGAGTTTGGGGTTTGTTTACCACATTAATCCGTTAGATTGAATCCTGGCAAGAGCAGAACGTTTAGCAAGGTGCCACTTTGCCACACTTGCAACACTCTGTCTTATTTTAGCTTTTAATTAAGCCTGTTTATTTCTTCAAAGTCACCTCCCACCCACCATATCTCTAGAAACAGTCAAGCATAGTTATTTTCTTGCTTTACAATTTCGCGTGCGCTTCTAACAAGACTCCCTGCAGAGCTGTTTGTTTACTGAATGCTGGGGGAAGGGTGGGATATTGGAGATGGGCTTCAACTGGAAGATGAACACCCCACGGCCCCTTGGTACACATCTGCTCAACCACAGAAACAGAATACCTGTGGTGGCGTTGCATGGTTGGAGAATAACTCTGAACCCTCCCAATGCGACCCCCACTTCTCCCCCTCCCATGTTCTGGACTATTTTAGGCAAAGGCTCGCAGTCACCAGCTAATGACAAGCAGAGGGGCATAACCGACATGCCTGACATAACCATGAACCGAGCCCCCGGCTGCGCCCCTCCCTGGTAGGGTGAATGATAGCATGAATCACTGCCATCCGAACATCGGGAACAACCAATCAGAGGGCTCCGTCGTGGCCGATCGTTCCCCTGGCTCAACGGCTCTGTTTCAAAGTCTGCCCTGACTCAGGTGCTCATTTGCATGCTGTAATCGAATTGGTCAGCTGAAACTCGGGCCACTGCGTTAATCCCAACACCATTTGCATTTATTTGCGTCATTCTACCACACTGTTGGAATAGTAACGCATCCAGAATATATTGCAGGACCCGCTGTTTTATATAATCGAATTAAGTCATATGAATTATTAATTCTGGGGGTTCTTCAGTATATTAAATTATGTCTTAGAAATGACTATTAGCTAGGCACTTTGAAACAAAATGGATCAAAACTGCGTAAATTTGATTAGCTGAGAGCACTTTCCCGAATGCAATTAAGTGGTCGTAAAATGTTTATGTGAGAAGGCTTATCATTTCTCTTGAGCTTCCAATAGCTACGCGACTCATTTATTTATTTATATATGTATAATAGATTTCCATGCTTAATGTAAAGATGGACATATGTCCAACCATTAGTGATACCTTACCATCGTCCGACGGCTATAGTTAAATAATAGTTTGAGAGGTGCCCAATAATATTGGTTATGTCTGTATGTTCTTCTTTTGCTGTTTTATGCATTATAAACAAGGAGTGTCAAGGATACATTTACATTTTAAACAGCCTATTATTGTTAGGGTTTGGATCGTTAACAAACTAATTCCACCAAGTAAGTAGTAACCAATGTTCAACCAGACTTCCCCTCAACACTGAGCTGTCAGACGGGGGGAGCGAGTCTAGAACAGCAGTCGTGATGCGGACGGGTAAGATGCCTGCATCGGAGGCAGGGTCTGAGAAAGCAACCGCCTGCTTTTCTGCGAAAAATAAAAACACATATCCTCTCCATCTCTCTCATCCTCTCACTCTCCCTGTCTCGCCACTCTGCTTCGCTCTCCTCTCCATCGGCGGAGTTCAACTCTGAGCGGCAACGTCTCTCCTCTACTCGGCCCCGCTATGCCTGGCAGCCGGGTGCACGCTCCGTGCTGGATAAATAAATGATCAGCGCCAAGCAAACATCAAAGGCAGATTGTGCGCTTCAAAGGGGAAGAAGAAGAGCACGACGCCCACCGGGTCCTATAGAAAAGACGGAGGCCTGTTTACCAGTGTGTGTGTGTGTGTGTGTGTTTGTATTTGTATTTGTCTATGTGTTGTCCTGTGTGTGCGCGTGTTTGTGTGTGCGACTCCGACATGAACGAGATGTGCAAACACCCCCACTCTCTTTCGCCGTCTAAGACCCACAGTCACACGCACACAATACAGATCTACATGCTAATGCGTGATGTTACACCGTCACACACACTGTGTATTGCCCAGCCCGCAATCGGATTTGAATAATTTATTTCTGCAATGATTATTATGCCTCTGATGGAAGAAAATCTCCCATTGTTTCCTGTTTTGAGTGCACTTTTTGTTTCCTGATGAGTTCTTGAATGAGAACAATAATTTCTGGTTCCCTCTCACTTGAAAAACACCTGCTTTATCGTTCTGTTTTAAGGATGACGTTTAGTATCTAGTGTCCCCGGGAATACCGATTGTTTTCATAATTTGACCTGCTGGTTCTCGGAACAGGCAGACATTTATAGCTTGGCACCTTTTGTCTCTGTTGACTATCTTCTCATGTTGACCTTAATCACGGCATGTATTTGACGATTAGGAAATGAACTAATGATTTCCTTGGTGTATCTGTCTTTGAATAGATTCATACTCTCAAGGTTGCATCCGTGAAAACATGTTACTTTTATCATTTTTGTAACTTTTAACCAGAACTTGAAACTGGTAAATATCCTCCAAGATAATGTGATCATTGTTCTTAACACAATGATTTTGAGTCTTTAATGAGTGTGTTAAATATGTTGGCCTTCTTGAATTTGACTATAATTTCACTATAATATCTGTTCATATCTGTTCTATATTTTTACTTCTTCTTTTGTTTCTCCTTTTTCGTCCCCTCCTTCTCTCTCCGTGTATATACTCTCTCTCCCAGCAGCTCTGCTATATTCAGCTTCTATTCTGTGGCTCGGGATGTCTAGTCTCTAACTCGTCTCCGGCTGCTTATCTCTGAGGTCTGTATCTCCTCGGATGGCTATTTCCACACTCACTTGTTCTCTCGCTGTCTGCCCCCTTTGCTGCCATCCCACTATCAGTAGTGTGTGTGTGTGTGTGTGTGTGTGTGTGTGTGTGTGTGTGTGTGTGTGTGTGTGTGTGTGTGTGTGTGTGTGTGTGTGGGGGGGGGGGGGGGGGGGGATGTGTGTGTGTGTGTGTTTGTGTGTGTGTGTGAGACACTGTTTTATGGTGTGTTTGTGTGTGTGTGCCTGTGTTCATCGTTGGTGTCTGTGCCTGGTGTGTGTGTGTGTGTGTGTGTGTGTTTTGTGTGCCTCTGACAGTGATACATTTGCTGGCTTGCGTTATTGTCAGCCGAAAGATCATGATTATTTATCTAGGAATTGTGCAATGCCAGTTACAGATGTCTTCCCAGATAGGCTTGGCCCAGAGACAAGGCTTGTGCATTTGCTTGGTGCGTGTGTGTGTGTGTGTGTGTGTGTGTGTGTGTGCGTGTGCGTGTGTGTGTTTGTGTGTGCGTGCGTGTTAACCCACTATGCCAGGCTGTATTTAGTGATAGTGGTATTTAGCTGCACTGGCTAAGCTTATTCATTTGTGAAGTCAAAACCATCCTTTTCCAGTTTTAAGTATATCCATCTATGTTCTATATATATTGAGGACCAAATTCTTGCTTGGAATCCTTTCTGATTCTAGTTTTTCGTTATTTTCATTCATTTAGGGTATTTAGCTTATACAAACATAATTTAATGATAACAGATAAACATAATATTTCACATTATAAGCTATTATAGCCTGCAGCAGACAACATGCTAGCATGCAGCAGACAACACCAGACAGTTTCCAGACATGAGCTAATCTGTTTGGCGATGGACCCTGTACATCGACCTTAGATTGACCTGTGGTTGAGTGCCTTGCCTTGGGTTGTGGGCGCAGGCACCCACACACTACCTGGATTTGATGGATAGTCGTCTCTCCACATCATGACTTATTTCATTGAAGAAATTCAATCGACTGCTTTCCCTCCATGTACTCTTGTGTTCAAGTTCAATCGCCCCGTGCACGGTGAGCGATTGCAGAGGTTCCGTCACGCTTCAACCCCTTCTTCGCCACCTTCATCATTTCCAATATCTTACAATCTTGGAAAACCATTCTCGCCAAAGTGGTTCTCGCTAATATAAAGCGCAATCATTCAGTCCTTCTGTGTTGTCCATTGTGAATGCGTATCTTGCACAAATAATTTTGTATTGTACAATTTGCCTGGTTTTGTATATTATTGCCCATCAAAATACAATTCAAATTCCCCTGTGTCTTTAAACAAACGCCTGATTAATTATCATTTTCTATCCGGCTGCTAGAGTGTCTTAACGTGATGAAACCCAAATCTCATTAGGGGACGTTCAGGGCTGGCCCTAAACCCTGGAGAAGAGCCACAATAACAGCTTCTCCAGGCCAGTCACCATGTCAGGGGGTCTTGGGTGTCTATACTGACCATCTGTCACCCCCTCCCCCCCTTACTTATCCTCCACCGCGAAAGTTCGACACGAGAGCGACCAGCACCCCCACACCATGGAGGACTACGACCTGCGCTCGGCAGCTAGCATCCTGGCCTCGGTGAAGGAGCAGGAGGCGCGCTTCGAACGCTTGACCCGCGCGCTGGAGGAGGAGCGCCGCAACGTCTCCGTGCAGTTGGAGCGCTCCACCCTGCCCGCGAGCGTGCTGGGCGGTGGCAACGGCTCGGGCAGCCATCCGCTCCCCTGGCAGCAGGTGGTGATGCAGGTAAACAAGGCATCCCGCATTCAGCATCCAACCTCCAACCTCCAACCTCCAACCTCCAACCTCCGCGCTCCCAATCCCATCCCAGGTCGAACCCCCGTGTGGTGTCTGTCGGTCAGCTGGCGTTCTGCAGCCGCCGGCCTGGTCGACCTACTTGATCCTTCCATCCCTCGCTTTTACCCTTCCCCCCATCTCCACCAGCCCGCACCATCTCTGTGCTTCTGGGTCATTTGCTGTCATGGGTCAACGATTGGTGTCATTGCATTATGGGACTGGGTACACACAGCTGACGTTCCCCTGTGATCATGTGCGCTGCCGAGAACTTTTGAAAGCATCAGGGGACGATTTTTTTCCGAGGTAATTCACAGTGAGGTCATGACGGTAGGCAGGTAGGGGCTGGACTCCCTAGCCCCGCGTGCACCCCTTCCCCTAAAAGTGGTCCTAGCTTCAATTTCACACTGGAGGAAAAGTGTTGGTCGATGTCGGAGCCGCAGATTTATTCTCAGTGAAATGTCGGTATTCTCCCCGGCTCGCTGCCGAAGCCGCTGTGTTTCTTGGGGAAATATCATCGCTTGATCTGTCAGTGGCTCCTGAAGCCATGGAGGCTGCAGATCTTTATAGGACGGCCAGTCGCTGTTTGACGGCCAGTGTTCTTTCTTCTTTATTTATAGCTCAACCCCGAGACTCCTGTATTCTTTGTATTTATAGCTGAACCGCCTCAGCTCTTTCTCCGCTGGCACAACAGCCAGTGATTGAGTGATACAGGTTCGATTCCAGGGTGCGCTTCTATCCTACGTACGTCATTCCTGCTCTTCAACACACTGTGCTGTCGGTCTTCACTGTCCTCTACACAAAAGCCCATACAAATACTTTAACCAAGCTCATTTAATAAGAATGTAGTAGAAGTCAGTATTCAATCGCTGATTTGAGAGTGCGTACTTTCTGGTGAAGGAGAGTGATTGCGTTGATTAATGCCAACTTCCACTGTGAGCTGCTAATGCTTTAGGCTGGTCGTATTTTATCGCTCTCCATGGAGGTTCGGACCCTGTGTTGTCATGGGTGACGGCTCAACAAAACCCAATTAAAAATATATTTAGAATTATGATTGGTAATGCAAAACCTGTGGTCTATCAAACTGCAGTTAACAACAACAACGTCATCAGTCAAAGTCGTCGGAAATTTACAGCTGGTATGAAAAGATGTGTGAGGCTTGCATGAACCTTACAGAGACATAATAGCAATGTGTCATGAAAGACAGAGTGTAATAAACTAAAACTAGCACTTTCTGCAGCCATAGACTACGGTGATCAAGTACCTGTGTGGCAGTGAATTTCAATGCATATGTGGATATGTGTGTAAGTCTGTGTTCATGTACTAGAAAGAGGAATGGGAAAGCGAGGGATGCCTTCTTCTGACTCATAAAGCCTTGTGTGATTTACACCAGAGCATTTACCATGGCAGCCAGTGAATTAGCCCTTCTGTTTTACACACAGCTCCACGCAATCATTCATTTCTAGAGGCATGGGCCTCCAGTTGCACTGACACCCTGCCTACCTGGGCGGCTCCTCGGCTGGGTGCTGTAGCTGAATAACAGGGCTGGGCTCCTGCTGAACATCCACAGGATTCCGATGCTTTCACTTGGCCCCTGATCACAAATGGCCTTGAATACCCAGCAAATTGGATGTTTAAGGACCCTGTCTAGAACTGAACTGAATGAGAAGCCGATTTTATGATACTTTTTTCACTATTAAGCAAATGTTTTTTACCCAGGCATTTGGCATGAATTGAGAGGCATTCATTAGGGATTAGACACATACATTTAGGATGCATACTTTGCCATCACCTGGACCTCTTTTTCTGAAAGCCAAAAGCCCTATGCACTTACATTCTGTCCTTTATTCTGCTTTCATGTTAGCTTTACTGGCGTAATGACATTAATCCTGCCTCTTGTCTTTTGCTCACACACACACACACACACACACACACACACGCACACACACACACACACACACACACACACACACACACACACACACACACACACACACACACACACACACACCCTCAAGCACATTGATGGATTAAATCGGCTACGGTTCAGCTTGCATACGGTCAAGATTCAAGACTATGGGACCAAGCTCAAGGAAGCCATCCATTATTCAAAGCCTGCTCAGGAGGAAAGTGGTCAGAGTCAGACGAACGATCCAATGAATTAGTGAAATCAGTTTGGGTAAATACCCTAATGAGAGAGAGATTAAGTAGTGATTCAGAGAGCACACAAGTCATGATCTAAACAGATAACGCTTCCCGGTGTTGGTTGCCGTAGCGATCGTTAAGATTGACAGTGTCAAGCTTCTCGTGGATCTTATTCCCTGCAGAGAATGGTGGTTGGTCGAATTAGTTGGTAGAATGATTGGTCCGTTGTTCCGGATAATAGCTTCTTCTGCACCGTGGACTTTAAGTCAGAGACTTTGATTCAGAAAGTTCAGCCAAAGGTGCATGAGTAACTATTTTAGATTGAACTGACCAATAGAATTCGATGGTCACATCCACACAACAAACGTGTGCGTTATGGGATGTTAACCTATTGATAACTTTATTTATACTATATTGTGAAGCCAGAGAAGTGCACACCAGGGTTGGAAAAAAACAAACAAAGAGAAAATACATGCAAAATCCAAAGTTATTCTTTTGTGAGGGAACTGTATCACTACAATGTGTTATAGGGCATTCAAAGCCGTACTCCCCAAGACCTTTTTTCTACAGAAACTCTTGACCCATTTCTTGACCCATTTCAAGAATTTCCCTGAATTACTCTCAGGGAACAGCAAGTCTATCCGTCCATATAGCCATAGTGGAGACGACATTAACACAAAGCTTTACCAGACACTATGAAACATACCGGCAACGATTCATTGACGCAAAACGGGTCAGCTTTTAAGTAAATGGACAATCCTGATGCAGTCTTAAACAACATCTTCTCTTCATTTTCTACCAGGTTTGTCGTCAGAAATTGATTTTTTGCCCTGAGGAACTTCATCAGCTAAAGGTCAAGTGTTGAATGGTGAAGGCTATGGAGATCGGCAGACAGCACTCAGACATTTCATGTCTAGTATGAGGCCAGGGGGGGGGGGGGGGGGGGGGGGGCGGGGGGGCGGACGGTCGGGACGATGACCTCATCTCACATACACCAGCCTCCTCATCTGTCTATTTACCAACAATATGAATGGACCTCCTCTGATGCAACACCACCCGCCTCTAATGTAAAAAACGTTTCTTGCACTGTAGATATAAATACGTTGCTATTTGTTTATTCAGATCCAGCTCTCTTCAGCTGCTTTTTCTTGGCCATGGAGAGACATATTACCTACTATTACCTTATACAAATGTCGGGGTCGGGGTGATTTCGGAGGCCTGTGAGCTGTGGACAGAGGGAACACTGTGGGCTTTGATCTGGGCTGCAGACTGGGGCCTATCAACGGAGGCCCGGTCTCTGCCATAGTACATCCACCCCCCACCACCTTCCTCTGTTCCACTCTCACACCACAACCCTGTCCTGGGCACAATGAACACAAAGGGGCCCAGGGTGCTGTCCCAACAGAAGATCTATCTTAACCCTGGCAGGGCCTTGGAGACCCTCGTAAATCACCTGTCTCAACAATGAACCCCAGTGTATCCCCGCCTCCTGATCCCTCTATCTTTCCCCTCCCTCTTTGGTCCCCCCTTCCATTGCATCATTGGCCCCCCTTGCCCCTAATAATTTTCCTAATTAGCTTTGTGTCAAAATGCCCGTCTTTGTTTGACTTTTGAATATCGTCCCTCTCACTTAACACTTGTGCATTTGGGATTTATTCCGAATGTTTTTTCTTTCTTCTATTGTCTTAAACTTCTGTTTTAATCAATTCACTGAGCAGCATGGCCATTTGAGAATTCTTGAAAATATGATGAAGATGAATGATGCAATGACTATTCTGTACTTCTAAAATTATCCCTGTCACTCATTGCTGTAAATATGAATGAAGACAGTATCCCATTAATACATCAGTTGGTAAGTCTTTTACCTACACCACTTTACTATTAAGAGTGATGTTAAAGCAGTGGTCCATGAATCTTACTGATAAAAAAAGACCATTGGTTTTGCCCAGCAAAGAACTGGGGTTTCGTGGAAAAACAGGAATATTTACTCAAGGTTGAGAAAGAGTGTGAGAGAGAGAGCGAAAGGCCCCTCCATGTCCACCAAAACCCATTAAATTCTTCCTGCTTCCAAAAGCACTAACAAGATACCTCTAAAACTGACTACTTCTTCCCCTTACACGCATTCACCTTGTGGAAGGGCATGGGTGGGAAAGAGCTCCTAAATTTGCTCCAATAGGACTGTGAAAGCCCTTACATGCACTAACACGTTATCCCTAGAACTGTCCCCATCTTACCTTCACACGCATCCACTGTGGGAAGTGGCATGGGTGAGAAAGAGCTGCTGAATTTGGCTTCAATGGACAGTGGAGAGTTTGCAAGTTCGCAAGCTGTACACTTTGACACTCAGAGAGGATCATGTCTAGTCTAAACAGTTTCCTGGCCCAAGGCGCTTGAGGTATGGACCATGTGTTTGAAATGAGGTGCCTCCCTTCTTTATTGAGACGGTGTTCCTCAGGAATGCGACCTTGTGCTTCCTTGTGTCCGGCAAGGTAACCAAACAAGGCTGGACACTCGGTAGAAGAGCTAAATTGAAACCATTCATAAGGTTTGAATCTGGAGGGGCCTTTGGTTCTTCAAAGATCTAATTTTATTGGCTCATGAGGTTTAGGATTCTGGCGTGACATGTTTATGAGATGACCTACAAGCATGTAAACGCTGAACATATGAAGACCAAAAGCCACACTGAACCGTGTTTGTTTTGGGTTCGACAAGACACAAAGAGACGCAGACATTTTCTTGTGGATCTTGAATTTCTCAGCACATATTGAATATATTAACTGGCTGATATTACAGAGAAGGTAATCTTCCGAGGTCCTTGTAATTCTCTAAAATTTACCCTGGTTTGTGGTTCTGAAACTGATTGGCACGTGAACCCATATTTTTCTCCTTGCAACCCCAACTCTAACTTTTGTTCATCTTCCTCAACACAAATTGTTTTTACCAAAGGAACATCTGCCTGCAATATCAATGCCCAGTGAATGTTATTACATCGTGCTACTCCACACTAAATGATTTGTAGTAGTTTGCTTGTGGCTATGAATCATAACTCACTCAGTTTGTATGTACAGGGTGTCTATGAGACCTTTTGAAAAAGGGGAAAAGGACTTCTACAATCAATTGAAAAACGTTTTTTATGACCAAATATGGAAAACAGACTACCACATTCCTCTTGGGTCTTCATGATCCTAGCTAAAGGCTAGTCAGGTATCGTTGCCAAAAATCCAAGTTTTTTCACGTTTTTGGCCACCTGGAGCTCCAGGGGTATTGTGAGCCATAGCCACGCCAACCACAAGCGTCCCAAGGAGATTGACGGGGAGCCGATTCCTCGTGACAGAAGCTTATGTGCTCCGGGACCAAGCTGTGTACACCCATCATCTCATATCAAGCAAAACAGAGCAGCCGACATACCTACCAGCTTTGTTGTTATCCTCTCTGGGTCTCTTAGTGTGCTGAGTTATCGGGCCAAGGGCCAGATCCTGACCCAAACCCCCCCGTTCTCCCCCCTCTCCACAATGCTAGTACGTCACAACGAGAGGCAGGGTGGCAGGGCTCTGGTGTGGAATGCAGACCGTCTCGCATGGTGTGTGTCTGAAAGGGGTCCTTGTTGAGGCTGGGATAATGGTTTTGGCCAAGGGAAATATTATTGGCTAGGGGGCTGGTGATGTTGACGGTTGCCTATGAGGCAGAGCATGTCAAACAGAAATTTAAATGGAGTCTTTCTTTCTTTTGCCTCATTTAAATTTATTCTTGTTATAAACTAACTTCCCATTGTGTTTCTTCTTCCCCATTAATCTGCCCTAATCCTGAGCTTCTACGAATAAAGGATACATATTTTTTTCTGAATAATTACAATCCTCTCTCCGTAATTAAAGTATGTCGCTGATCCCCGAGTTGGTATTGACGTTGTATCAATGTTTTTCTTCCACTGCAGAATGTCTTTTACCCGAAAATTGCTACAAAATGTTGTAATGTCTGTATCCGAAATGCTGCATAGCCCGATTTCTAGGATAAAGTAAAAAGCAATGCAGTAACTCATTAGATAAGGATTTGTGCAAACTCTGCGATTGTTAGCATCCCAGCAGCAGTCGGCCTGTAGCAGACAATGACAGCTCTCCCGTAAATCGCTGATGGTAAACTACTTGCATAGAAACAGATGATGGACACGAATTATCTCCTCAATAGTTTTCTGAATCAACTCAAGCAACAATATTTATTTTCATGCATTCTATAAAAAAATAACCCATTCATAGTGACCTATTGTAGTATTTGTTGTTATTGTATTAATTGTTAGTGATTTCAGCCTGTATTTGTACTGTCCCTCTCCCTCATCACCACAATGCCCTTCCTGTCTTCTCTCTCTCTCTATTTATTTTTTCTCTAGTCTCACAGCCTTGTATTCTCCAAGCACACATCAATGCCTACATGTGTCTGGCGCCGTGTATGTAAGCAAAGTAAACCATGAGCTCCGACAGCTGCGATCCACCTGAGGTGTGTAGCTGTCACACAGCGTCTGGATGGCCAACGTTAACCTCTCTACCATCTGTTTCACCGGCCACATCCTGCTCATGTGAATCCCTAGCTCCCGGTAGCATGACCCTACCATTTACACACACATCTATCTTGTTTATCCAAAGCTGAATGAAGGATTTTACCGAATTGGTACAAATTGTGGCAGCATTTTTGAAACAGCATTTATGGTTTCTATTATACCCAACATTCTGAATTTGTCTCACGATACCTAATGAACATGGAGAGAGATGCTTCATATCATATTTTTAGAATAAGCTGAAATACCTTTCGCTCCAAAAACCTTGGCGCTACTGAAACAAGGTCAAGAATATTGAAGGAGGAATTTTATTCACCTATTTCAGGTTTTACTTACTCACAGCTGTAAACTCTTGTTTGAAGGCAGGGCTGAATTTGAACTTCTTCATATTGAAGCAAAACCATTCCTTAGCTTTCCAGACACACTGGAGCTAATAGTCCCTCTTTTGATTGATTTTTTTCGTCCAGTCATGTTTTAGTTTTCTTTCTTTGTAAAGGCTTTACTCAAATGTGTCTCTTCTACCACATTGGAGGGGATTGTGCACCATCATTCTAACCACCATTCGAGGGACGGCTTTTCCTCTCATTATTCGACTTGGGGTTCTTTCCTAGTCACCGGTCTTGGCCGGGAGTAGGAATGTGAATTCTTTCACGTAGCTCTGGCCTCTCTTGCATACATCAGTGGTGGTGAAGAGACCAGGACAAAGAGGAACTACCGCCACAAAGAGGAGGGGATGGCGAGGCTTCTCCTGTGTGTCTGTGCTGAGTGCGGTTGAGTGTCCATTGGTATCTGTGTGTAAGAAAGGCCCCAGCTTCAATAGGGACCAGGTCTGTGTGAGCTGTTCTCTTTTAAACACCCTTTTCTACCGCTTTATCCTCCTTCTCTTCTCTTTTCTGTTTGAGTCCACCTTACTCATTCTCTCCTCTTTCACATCTCTCTCTAAGTGTCTCACTCATTAACACACACACACACACACACACACACACACACACACACACACACACACACAGACACACACACACACACACACACACACACACACACACACACACACACACACACACACACACACACACACACACACACATAACCATACATCACAATCCCTCTTTTCAGCTCTCTCACAGCATCTATACCATTGAGTCCCGGGACAGGGGTAGTTGGTGGTGGTGCTGTGTTGGTTGGAGGGGGCGGGGTTAAAACCACTGAGTGACAGATGCAGCTGGAACCAAACAGAGCTGTTCTCCCTCGGCCGGCGAGGGGCAGCGTTTCAACGGGGAGCAGGACACAGAAACATGCCGCTGCGTTCAGCTGCCTTCACGCAACACAGAGCGATTGCTTCGCTGTCTGGCCAATTCTCTATTCTTATGCACCCTCCCCACCCCCCCTTTTCCCATTCAAACACAGACACACACACACACACACACACACACACACACACACACACACACACCCTCCTCCCTCCCTTTTCCCTGCCCGTCCAGCACCCCGTCCCCAGTGTGTTTTGTTCTCTCCCAGGCAAACTTTTTTATTGAATGTGTGTCTCTCTCTCTCTCTCTCTCTCTCTCTCTCTCTCTCTCTCTCTCTCTCTCTCTCTCTCTCTCTCTCTCTCTCTCTCTCTCTCTCTCTCTCTTTATTTGTCTCAGGCTAGGGTTGTGCGCTGGTTTGGTGGAGGATGTGGCGGGGCGGTTGAATTTATGTAGGTGTGCCTTTGGTCGGTTGAACCCTTCTTTAGCTACCCGTCTTTCTCTTTCTCTCTTATTCTCTCTCTTGCTATCAATGCCTCTACCCCCTCCTTCTCCACCTCCCCTCTCCCCCTCTCTCTATCTACCTCCCCCCCCCCTTTCTCTCTCTCTCTCTCTCTCTCTCTCTCTCTCTCCCTCTCTCTGCCCTGCCACCCGACACTATAACGTCTCCGTCCATCTCAGGGAGAGAGCAGGGTCCCCCCACCTCCAATCCCTCGCCGAGAGCGGATTTAGACAACACGAGCCAGAGTGTCTGAGCTTGCGCACTGCTCTGCGTGTGTGTGGTGGAGAGAGAGAGAGAGAGAGAGAGAGAGAGAGAGAGAGAGAGAGAGAGAGAGAGAGAGAGAGAGAGAGAGAGAGAGAGAGAGAGAGAGAGAGAGAGAGAGAGAGAGAGAGAGAGAGAGAGAGAGAGAGAGAGAGAGAGGGGAGGGGGCTGTCTGAGTGCTCTGCCGGGGCTTTCACACGGAGGGGATTTCGTGGTAGAGAGAGCACGCGCGTCGAGTCTAAGGGGGAGTGAAAGCGGAGCGCCGGGGAAAAGGAGAAGTTGTTTTTGTTTTTTGGGGGCTTTTCTCTCTCGCCGAGGACAGAAGGACGTAGCTGATCCCCGCGTTCCCCCCCCCAGGAGGTGTTTTCTCTGAACACGGGACGTGGTTTTTTGGACCATGCCTGCCGAAGTAAAACAGGTTTGTCCCGCTGTGATTTGTGAAGCTCTGCTGGATCCACACATCCTCTCTCTCTCCCTTCATCCATCTCTCTCGCCATTTCTGTAGCTCTCTCTATCCATCTCTCTCTCTGTTTCTCCAGCTCTCTTCATCCATCTCTCTCTCTCGGTTCATCTAGCTCTCTCCATACATCTCTCTGTTTCTCTAGCTCTCTCTATCCATCTCTCTCTCTCTGTTTCTCTAGCTCTCTCTATCCATCTCTCTCTCTCTGTTTCTCTAGCTCTCTCTATCCATCTTTCTCTCTGTTTCTCTAACTCCCTCAATCAATTTGTTTCTCTCCTCTCTATCAAGCTGACTTGATATGAAGTTGTTGTTGTTGTCTGGATGCTTACGATATCTTCATTCATACACACTGTGCATGTGTTTTCCTAATGGCTGTGTCTTTTTAACTGAAGTCAAATGGAGTACAGTTGTTGCTCAATGTTTAATAGTGACTGTATGCTAGAAACACATCTAAATTGGGTTTACCCGACCCTGAACCGTCGGGTTCATGTTACCCATAATAATGTGTGATGTTTAGAGTACCAAGCTGCATTTGCTAGAGTGGGTAAATGTGTGTGTTTTTTCCTGTGTGTACGTGTGTGCATTGTCTGTGTGTTGGTTGGCCAGCGCGAACGTCAGTTACAGTAGCCTTCATGTACCACATCCATCATGCATGTACATGACAGTAAATAGCAGTCATGAGATATGCATTGCCATGGAGCCGGTCTTCGTGGGCGGGTAGGTGTTGTGGTCTCATCTCCCTCTGAGCCAGTGATATGAATATTGGCCGTCTGGATACATTGAGGAGCTCAGCATCCTCTCACTTGCATTTGACACCAGCTGGATCTGCGGGGGGTCAGGTTCTCTACGGAGCGATGATCCCACCCGCGGAGACGTAGTGTTGAGAGACAGGCCCCTGATGAACGCTGGTGCAGGGCCCCCAGTAGGACCCCAGCACAGGATTTACTGCCCGCCGGGTCGGGAAAGAGCTGTAAACTCTTTTGTTTCTCACTGGCGCAGATACCACAGGAATGCGCTTTTAGTTGCCTGTTTATCTTTGTCTATGTCTGTTTTGTTTTTGTGTAGCTGTGTGTGTGTGTGTGTGTGTGTGTGTGTGTGTGTGTGTGTGTGTGTGTGTGTGTGTGTGTGTGTGTGTGTGTGTGTGACTGTGTGGCTGTGTGTCGCTGTGTGGCTGTGTGGCTGTGTGTGTGTGCGCGTGTGTGCGACTATGTGTATGTGTGCAGTGCATGCTCGTGCACTTGTACGTGGGTGCAAGACCACGGCTCTGTGTTTAAATTACCGGGAAGCATGTCCATGTCTTCTTTTAAAAGCCTGAAACTGCCAACTGCCGACTACGGGAAAAATCCTATGGTAACGGGGGTCAAGCTCTCTGCTGCAGCACCCTCCGTGGGTGGCGGGGGCTGGGGGTGGGGTGGCTGTGTGCAAGTGCGCTCCACGTTGCTCTGATAATGTGTCAATGGCTGCCTCCCAACTGGACGTCACCCAATAACAGTCTCCGCTGCCTTTGCCAGAACTCCCCCCCCCCCCGTAGTTTTTTGTTTTTCCATCTCTTGCTTTATATATCTAGCCACATTCCTTCTACCCTTTGTCCTTTTTGGTTATACGAGGCGACCTTTAAAGAACTCTGGCCTGATCTGATATCCACCATTAAGGCCTGACCCTAACCCTAACCCACCATTAACCTCTAATTCTAACCCCTAACCCTAACCTAACCCTATCCACCACCAAAATGGAGTCTAGCCCCCGCCCCGCCCCCTGATCCATAACCACACACATGTGTAAGAGAGAGATGGTTGGCATACTCGAGGGTGGGCTGGTCACTCACGTGACCTTTTGAACCCCAGCAGTGCATTCCACCAGCCAGGACCCACCTGCTCATCCAGGGGCTGTGTGTGTGTGTGTGTGTGTGTGTGGGGGGGGGGGGGGGGGGGGGGTCAGAGTGTGTACAAGCTGACCCCCACAAAGCTCCTTTAATGGATGCATCACCATGTTCCCTTGGTCGGTTATGTTTTTATTGTGCTCAGGTGTTGCTCCTTAGACTATAAAGGCTTTGAGGAACCCGAGGTTGAAAGGCTGCTGGTGCTCCATGACCCTACCCTCAATAAACCCCCATTACACACTGCACTACAGTCTATACATAAACTCCTGCTGCCCTGCCTGAAGATTCAGAGAGAACTCCTCTGCTGCAACACAGCTTACGGTCAAAACACTTTTAGCCCAGTGGAGATTACTGCATAGCCCTTAATTACGGCGCCTGCACGAGCCAGACCACATCTGCACTAAATATAAGCTGGCTTTGGTCTTTAGTCCAACGCTCTCCGGGATCGCAGACTTTTAGCCCTCGGTTTGCGATGAGGAGGGCCTGAGTGCATAACGAAACTATTCATCAATGATGCAGCCGGTCTAAAAGGGCCTCCACTGCTCCGACTGCGTGTGTGATTCAGCCGCACTGACTGAAACCCATCCTTCGTCACAGCTGGCTGCTCCGATTGTAAGCTGTGAAAGATGGTAAGACGATCCGTGTGTTTGTGTACAGTATTTATAGCTTTGCGTTGCGCTCGATTGTTTGCCTTGAGACTTTCATTCAGCCGCCGCTTTGTTGTGGTTGGTGGTGGAGATGATGTGCATCATCATGTACATCCCACCAATCAATATTTCAAGACATTTAGAGCATGAGATGCAGTGTGTAACTGTCAAGGGCGAATCGCAGACAATGCCTGAAATGCCAGTGACCGGAAAAAAGTGCAAAGTGTAAATAGCATTATATATATATATAGAGAGAGGCCCCGGTTCAGAGTGAAAGTGTTCATTGATGGGTGCTGTGCTCAACCCAACAACAGTTTCGTTATATGGTAGTGAATGCCTGGGGTAGTGATAGGTGCCATACTAATGTGTGTGTGTGTTGGTTCCAGATAGGGCGTCTAAAAATGGCACCGAACATGTATAGCCCTCCCCATACCGCTCATGCCTCCCATGTTTGCCATTCCATACTCACGGCCGCTCCGATCGCATGACCCCTAACACGGCCATGTCTGACATGTATCTTCTGCCCAACCCATAGCGCGCCGATCCAACACTCACGCAGACACCTACTTGGCTCTGGGTCCTGTTTTTAGTTTGGAGCTGCCTGACCTTCAGCTGCATGTGAACAGCTGCCCACCCACCCCTTCGTACGCTACTAGGACCCAAGCCCCCCTCCTTCATCATCCCTCCCGAACCAGGGCCGGAACCTCTAATCAGCAAAACTCCTAAACAGTGACCTCCATGTTCTTTCCCGGGATGCTGCATAATGTAGTGTCAAGCCCATAGGGCCAAATTAGTATAGGTTTTTAACCTTTTTATTTGTTGAATTACCACTTAATTATCAGCATTACACGTATGATCAGGGGTACAGACCCTGTTTGATTACATACCAACAATGTCTTGTTTGTCTTTAAGATGTCTTAGACCTCTTTCTCCTCATGTATGTATTTCTCCGAACTAGACTTTTCCTTCTGTGAGTCCTATTGTTAATTAACAATATGACATGGCATATCAACGGCTAACGAACGCACAATCTGCTGTGTGGATATCTCGTGCACTGGTTCTGCTAGAGCCATCACTATCTATTGGTTTCCCAGGTTGACGTTTCTATGCCTTGTGTACAGTACAGCTCCCTTTCCTAGACAGACTAGGTGTCGGTTATTCTGATGAGTGCCAAGAGTTCTGCCACCCCCACCCCCCTTTACACCCCCCCCCCTACACACACACACACACACACACACACTTCTCATCTCTCCAATGCCAAGCATTACGCCATCTGAGAGCCTAGCCATCACAAGCCAGAAAATCTGTAGTTCACAGTCCAGCCATATTCTCTGGTCCATTTCTCCGACCAAACATCCATTACCCTGCAAAAAGATTACAACATTACGTGGTTTGCCATCTGGAGAAGTTTGGCATCCAATCTGTGTGTTCTGCAAGGAACCCTGGGAAGAACAGGAGATACATGCCAGCATTTTACCTAGTTGAAGCTGTTGCGCGATGCTACCTTTCTGTGCACTACATCCTGAATTTGTGTTTTTCTGCAGTCTCTATTATTCATAGGGATGCCAACAACCTCTAATGAGTTGTTAATGAGAACATGCATAATTAGGTTATTCCATTCCTTTCTGTTTTCCATGTCCAATTACCAAATTAAATTGTTTTTTGAGCTGATGTCGCAATTTTACTCTCATACGCAAACAAAAAACCCAGAGACCGATGGCTTCGGAAATTCGATTCAAAACAATTATCCGCCCTGATTATTTCCTCAGTGTTGTTCTGTGGGTTTTAAAGAGCGGCCACTGTGTTTCTTCGGGCATGGGATTCTCAGACTCGGTGACCCTGGACGACGAACACTGTCCTCTCAGTCCATCCTCCTGCAACAACAGGAGGATGGACTGGACTTTGGAAAAGGGTCCGATAACCTAGCTTCTTGTCTCAGAGGAGGCTGAAGAGACGAACAAAGTTGACCAGAGAAACGCAGAAATGGAAAAACTATCATGAGTTAGTATTGGTGGTAGTTTCTATACAAAGTTCAATTCAACATACTGTAAATGTAGCTTTTATTCAACAATATAGTCATGGGTGTATGTTTAGATAGGAGTGGTAGGGATGTGTCCCTCCCAATATATAACGGGATGAATGAATAATCCCTAGCAATCATTTGGATTGATAATACCACTGCTAAACCCCCATGTCCACACCAATGACCTCATCAAATGCACGCCCTTGAGTGAAACCTAATGGGTGAGATATACATACAGCACTACAACCTATATCATGGGTACCGGATAGTGTGATGGCTAGGGTGTTGGTTTCCCAGCTGTTAGGGGCTGGGTTTAGCCCTGAATGCCCGCAGCTTTCCTTCCAGCCCTCGTGTTTAAAATCACTCTACATTGGGTGAAGAAAATCTTAAAGGTTATATGTGTTTGTGTGTCAGCGGTGCTTAGGGAATCCTTGTGTTTTCAATTTTCGTGGAGGGATTTTGTGTCTTTGTCGTGATGTCGGGTTTATGCAGATGTCACGTCCATAATGAGCTTGCCTGCAGGGCTGCAGAGAGTAAGTTGCATATGTGACAGTTTTTGGGCAGCGCCATGGCGACACAAAAGGGTAAAGTAACATACTGACCCTTAAGCTCATAATTAGTGATTCAAGGAACAGCAGAATGTGGCAGGGGGCTCATCGTTTCATAAGCCCACGCTCATTTTTCTAACATGTCTATGCCCTTAGCATGGACGTTGATGAGGCAATGTATTTTGGCAAGATTTGATGGCAACGGATGTTGTGAAATTTTGCGCTCCATTGTTTTAGTGGAAAACTTGGGTGAAAAACAAAGGGACTGGGACACCTTGGAGAATCTGTAGCTGATTAATGAACAAAGTTTGTCCTCACCGGAGCCAGGCCATTATGGTAAAAGTCTGATCACGATGCTCAGTGAGCTTATCCCTCTCCAGTTTCCCCCTATTTCTGTTTGCACTGCCACCGCTTAGGCTAGCGGGCCTGGCATCTCGGTTCTGGGGGCCCCGCTGAAATGAACTGGGTTTTCTTTCCCCGTCATATGAAGAGTATGTAGCCCCCCCAACCCGATGCGCTCTGCAGCTGGGGACCTCTTAGAGGGGCCCCTGAGGGGGGAGGTCAAAGTCCTCATAAGGCTTTCTCAACCAGAAACACGGGAACAAATACTTTTGCACTTAACCCCTCAAACCCCCCCCCCCCACTTTAGTACCGTCCTCATTGCACAACTCAAAACATCACCAACACTAATGGTCTGGGTAGCAGGCAGCATCAGAAAAACAGAACCAAGGATGTCGTGGGTGTCGTGTGTCCGGAGCCTTCTTTGGAGGGATTAGCCTATTTCCTGCTGCTGGAGAGACCGCTGAAACACAGGGGGGGAAGGTTTGCGAGGGCATCGATCCTCCATCAGCGCACCATCTGTCTCCCGCTGTCTTCTAGGCTTAATGGTTTGCTCTGACAGCTCTTTAGCGGCACTCTATGAACCACGCCGGCAATTGAGATTACGCTGACATGTGGCAGAGCGAGGAGCTCATGACATGCCCTCCCGCCTTTCTTTCTGTGTTTTTCCCCGAGTTCATGAGTTCCAGCCAAATCATTGCGGCAATCGCATAAACGCTTCTGACTGATCAATCACAGAGAAGAGCGTGTGCGTATGACCATGAGTGGTGTGCCTTTCAAAAAACACGCAAGCTGTCCCAATACGGAGCATCTCTCCCCCTCCCCCCCCCGGACACCGACAGCCTCACAATGGTGACTGTTACTGCTGGCGGCTGGGGTCCGTAGAGGGAAGAAATACGTGCACAAAAGGAGAGAAAAGAAGAAGCAAAGCGATACAGGGAGAGGCCAAACCGCTGTAAGCCGACTATCTGTGTGGCGGGAGTGGCCGCTGCGACATCCAGCCTTCCATCCAGCAGCCACAGCCACGGCCGCTCCTCCACCCGCAAACAAACATGTTGATAACCAGTCGCAAGAGTTCAGCCAAACCAGGCCAGAACCGCCAACAGCGGCACGGTAATGTCTGTATGCTAGCTGTTTGCTGTGCGCATTCGGCGTGTCGAGTTCCAACCGTTTCCACAATGGAGGAATTGACAGGACTGAAAGGACTGTCATGCGGCATTACATGCTACGGCAACGCATTGTTAACGCATTTCATCTTCTCCCGATATGAGCGCGGCCCCGTTCCCAACGGATCCACTCGGGGGAACAATGAGACGATGAACCCGCTCACACATTCCAGAAGGCTCCATCGAGCTGTCTAACGAACCTCAACCGCATGTGTAGCCCTGCCGTGGCGTGCCGGCGCTCTCAGAGTACCCTCACGTGTACTCAGTTTGCTTGGAGTGTTTTGGCTCGGGAAGCGGAGTGTGGAGTCGTGGTTAATAAGGTCTGAGGATATGGAGGGACAGGTCCATCTCAACCGGCACTGCAAGGTGAAGTGTTTTAACGCCCCGGATGGAAGCGTTAACGTTGGCGGTGTCACTTCAGAATGCGTTCGTACATTCCCCGTGCAGTGTGAAGGAGCATTGGCAGGAACTGTTTATAGAACAACTTAGCTGAAATCCAGGGGATATGGATTTAAGCTGAAATGGGGTTCGAGCCTTGGAGGAGAGTGTCTTGTTGGGCCAACTACTCATCCAACCAAGAAAAACATTTGTAACCTTTTTTCCATGGGCCAGAGTGCCATTGACGTAAATAACTATTTAAATACGACTTTATGCATGTTGGGGCCAATGCCTCTGGACCTCGTTGAGTTTGAAGAATTGTACTCTTATTTATTGTCTTTCCAGAATGACACACAAAGTGCTGGGAATCACAACCTATATTTTCCCTCGGATGTACTTTGGCATCCGATTGATTTTGATATGCATTTATTTATTTCCCTACATGTGCTCATTGTTGTCATGGTAACCGATACGTTTTCTTGGTCCTGGGTTCAAGAAGCTATGACGACCCCTTTTGTTTATGAACCACTGAATAAGAATGTGCGGAGCAAAGCGCTCTGAACCCTGAAAAGTCCCCCAAGTTACGAAAACAAGGCTTGTCCGCGCAGACCTCTTCAAATTACTTAATTCTTTTCCAACATATTTCTGCTAGAGTTACGGAAAGCTTAATCCAATAAGCCCATTTTCCCTCTGTGTCCCATCGCACACCAGCTCCGACTGTGGCTGTGAGTTGGGGGTAGGGGGGGGGGTCGGTTGGTTTCGTTTTCCCGCCATGAGGGAACTTGGGCAGTGTTTGGTGTCGCAGAGCAGCTACATTCCAGAGTCTCGTGTTCAGAAAGGACCGATGGATCCATAGTGTTCTCCGACGGCGCGACCCTTTTCCATTGCCCTGGACCCTGGGCTAACCCCCACCATCGTGTCACTGCTCCACAGTTCAACGCAACATGTCCACAGACTCAGGAATTCAGATTGGACCCTGTCTGGCCCCGGAGCCCGGAAAACGTGTAGATCGCAGCCCCTCCCGTCCGTGGTGTAACCAGCAGTTTATCCCTGAGGCAAAAGCCATGGGGTTCACCTCCAAGTCCAATCCCCTAGCATCTTGATGTTTCAACAAAGCTTTTATTGTTTAATCACATCTGTCTAATAATGTATTATTACTGCCTTTGAGCCAAAGACCAAAGACTGCTTCATCATCATTAGTTCTATTTCATGAAGGCCCAGTCTTTAATTGTGGTTTCTTTATACAGTCTGGCTTCTTAATGTCATCCAAGGGTTCCCCCCTTCAACAAGTGAAAGACTTTCTTGTCCCCCTCCATGTTGCGATGTGGAAAAAACGAAAATCAATAATGAGTAGAGCGGTGTCTCAAAAGCTCCTGTTTGAAATGACAGGCCAATGGCGTTACAATCAGAGGCTTGCAGGCTGCAGTACTGGCAAGATGTCTGTGACTCTCCAGTATCTGTCCAACAAGAAAGCAGCTGTGAGTTCCTGCTGCTTACACTCTATTGCACTCCATAGTGAACGAGGATCTCTCTCTCTCTCTCTCTCTCTCTCTCTCTCTCTTTCTCTCTCTCTCTCTCTCTCTCTCTCTCTCTCTCTCTCTCTCTCTCTCTCTCTCTCTCTCTCTCTCTCTCTCTCTCTCTCTCTCTCTTTCTCTCTCTCTCTCTCTCTCTCTCTCTCTCTCTCTCTCTCTCTCTCTCTCTCTCTCTCTCTCTCTCTCTCTCTCTCTCTCTCTCTCCATCTCCAGCTCCATCTCTCTATATCTCTTTCTCCCTCTCTGTCGTTTCCCTCTCTCTATCTCTCTCTCTCTTTCCCTTTCTATCTCTCACTTTGCCTCTGTCTCTCTCTCTTGCTCTCTCTCTCTCTGTCTGTCTGTCTGTCTCTCTGTCTGTCTGTCTGTCTGTCTGTCTGTCTGTCTGTCTGTCTGTCTGTCTGTCTGTCTGTCTGTCTGTCTGTCTGTCTGTCTGTCTGTCTGTCTCTCTCTGTCTCTGCCCCTCTCTCAGCCCTTTTTCTCTCTTCCTCTTTTCTCTCTCTCTCTGCAGTACTCTCTGGCAAACCTAATTAACCTTGGCTCTGGACCGTGTAGTCTCGCCTCCCCAATCCCCTCCCCGTGTCTTGTGAGAGGAGCCGGGCCGTTCAGAGGTCTCCCTAACCCCTGGAGTGTCTGCGAGACCTGGGACTAGTGATCCGCAGCCAAATTGCGGCACCTGGGTCCTCCTGAGATTTGTTTTCAGAGTGAACCGTAGGTGATTTGTGTGCTGCTCCCTGCACTCCCATCTCTGTTGTTTTGTGTTTTGGAGGAGCCGGTGTGTGGAGGAAGTGTGGGAGGAAAACATTCAGCAGTATAATGCAGTGTCTGTCTGATCACTGAGCACAACATGATGATTTGCAGAGTTGGTTTCCCCAGGTGTCTGTCGCACCATATGGGCAAATGCAGGTGCGTGTGTAAGTGTGTGCGTCAGTGTAAGTGTGTGTTTATATGTTTGCCCAGTTCAAATGCACATTTAGTCTTCTATTGCGCAGATGCCTTTGCGTATAAATCATTCTTGTTCTGTGGTTCCATGAGGTTCAACAGCTGAAGCACTGCTGTGCTTTGTAGAGTTTACCGTTCCCACCGTGTTGTTGAGTACACAATTCTTTGCGTCGACTGTACATCGGTTCCCGACAGGACTACCTAACTTGGTGGTTTGAAGTATTACTTCATATCATCTAATTCCCAACAGTCTCTTTTTCCCAAAAGGGCTTTTTGACTAGCTTGTACCAACTGATGTGCGATTAGCCACACATGAGTCTCACCCTCCCCAACTGTCACCTTCATGTACCGCGCGTTCTCCACAAGAGCTGTCTCATTAACAGGCTGCTGGAGACTCCGTCATGTCCGCCGCGAGGCTTGTTTCCCACATCACGTTGTTCCGCGGTTAAAACGAACCAAGGCAGCCAAGCTGATGATGACGGTGATGCAACAGAGCACCGCGGTCTGGGCGCCATTTGGCGGCGGGGCTCATGGGGACTTTATGTCACGAAGGAATGGAATCCCTTTCATGCCTCTCTCTCCAGGCCTGCGAGATCAAACATGCTTCTAACGCGGGTTTGATCCTTCGTGTCAGTTTCGGTTTCTTTTCCGCGGTTTGTGTGTGTGTGAGTGTGTGTGTATGTGTGTGTGTAAGTGTGTGTGTGTGTGTGTGTGTGTGTGTGTGTGTGTGCGTGTGTGTGTGTGTGCGTGTGCATGTTTGTATGTGTGTATGTGTGCTGTTTTGTGTGTATTTATTTACTGGATGAGCTGGCAGGTGTTGCACAGTACAACAGCCATGAAGTCAAAACACTCAAGACTAATTTTTCGGAGCCTGGTACAACCCTAATCTCTGTCAGATGTGTGGATGTTTTCCGTTTTGAACGTTTCTCAAGAAATGTCCCCACTTGAAGGGCTCACCCGGCAGTTTCGCAACTATTTTTTGTTGACTACTACGGCTAGCGTGCGCAAATGCCAGATCATCGCGCTTATCCTCTCCGACGATGCTTAGACGCCACGCAGGTTACGTTTTCCCGCTGCAGGCTGAGGTCAGCACAAGCTTTTCTCTTAAAAAAAAAGCAAAAAGCTGTTGCAATCTACATAATACGCGATCAGTCTCGCTCATTCATGGCGGGGCGATTCAGGAATGCTCTATTTTGTTGTCTCTGAATAGGTCTGATGACTGACTCATGTGGTTTTGGCAGGCGAGGCAGATATAGAACGGAACTGTGAACAGTTCCATTCATTCCTCTTGGTCAGACTCTGTCAGACCAGTTACTGTGCACAAAAAACCTCCTGCAGCCCCCAGCTCCCCCTGAAATCCCTCCCAGCCCTTCTTCCCCTCAACACAATCCAGCGTCCGTCAGCCACGACCGGACTACTGGGAACGCTGGTGAAAGGAATATTAAAAAGACAGTGAAAAAGCAAGTGCCAGATGAGTTGTGTTTGAGTCTGTAGAGGTCTTGTTCCGCTTGCGGGTGCTGAGACTGTTTGCCGAGGTAGCAAGTCGCCGTGAGCCGGGCGGCCATATTGGAGATCCGAAGCACCTCGTCACCATATGCCGCCTAGAATTCCACAGAAGTGTTCTCTGATGTCCAACAGTATGTTAGTGCTTTGCTATCTTGGCAGATGCTATATTTGGACAAATTCCAACGCATTGAATGTTGTAATTCTGTCCCGGATGTCGTATTTCTGTCCGGACGACCGTAGGCATGCAAGGGACGTAAGAGTAGTGAGCAGGTGGTGGTGGAATGCCCTCTGACTGAGGGAGGATCTCACCTGTGTGTGTGTGTGTGTGTGTGTGTGTGTGTGTGTGTGTGTGTGTGTGTGTGTGTGTGTGTGTGTGTGTGTGTGTGTGTGTGTGTGTGTGTGTGTGTGTGTGTGTGTGTGTGTGTGTGTGTGTGCATTAGAGTGAAGCCTCACCCGGGCAAGGATGCTATTTGGCAGCGCTCCTCATGCGTTGAGAGGTCTTTAAGTCGCTCGCTAAATGGCTCCTGATAAGTCAGAGCTGTCTGACTCTCGCCTGGATAATTGATGGGCCTTGTTTATTTGGTAACTCAGCCCTTCTCCGATCCTCTGCCAGTGATGTGCTCCAGCCTTCGACTGGAACTGTTCCAATACTCTGTTGATGTGTGGGATGGACTTCATTAAATAATATGTTGAAATAACAAGGAATGGAGCCATATTTAGGACAATGGTGAAATCCTGCTGCAGTTTTTTGCAGCATTGGACTTCACAACATTAGTTTGACAGGTTTATTGTTAATGAGGTTTGGGTGCTAATCACCATTGAAAAGGTTAAGGGGTACATCTTTCACAGAAGTGGCAGGGATCGCTTGGGTTGGCTTATAGTCAGAGATGGACGTCAAAGGGATGGCCTCCATTTATTTTGTGCACTGTCATCTTTGTCATGGCATGTTGCTGTCTGGGGGATTTATTGACTCTGGCAGACATATTTTCCAGACTTTGTTTTCTTTGAATGTTTTACGGGGGAGGATTGGTTGGGGGTGATCTACAGAGAAGACCGGTAAAGCGTTGTCTTTTCCCTGTGGGCTGATAGGGTTATTTTCTCTTCATCTTGAAGTCCTAATCTGAAACAGACCGTTTCCCATTTCATACATTCCTCATTTTGAGCTCAGGTCTTTAGATTGTGCATCTTCTCCTCAGCTTGTCTTTGTTCTGTGCGCTGCTCCTGGGCTCCAAGAATATGGCTTTACTTTTTTTTCGCTAACATTTTGAAATATTGCATTGTTTGTTCCTGGGGGGCGGCTGGACTAATAGTCTTCGGCCTTGAAAATAACAATACAGTGTTTGACTCCTCGTTGAGTCATTTGGTTGAGGCCCAGCTGGGAAGGAAGTTATATTTTGTTTACAAAATATTCACAATATTTGGGCCATTTCAGCGGGAATTCAGAGCAGTTTGACAGTCAGAAAAAAACAACCTATTTATGACATACATTGTTTCCCCAACTGTCTCTCTACGAATTCCACCCCAAAACAGATTGTGTGTGCGCGTGTGTGTGTGTACATTTGTGTGCATGTGTCTACGTGTGTCTGCATGTGCTATAAACTGGTGTTGCTTCTCAGAGCCCAGGTAAATGTGGTTCAGCTGATATGCACACGGCTTGTCACTAACAACAGTCCTGGGAGGCCATGCATCTCCCTGTAGCCGAATGGCTTTGTTGGATGTCCTGTTCAGGAACCAGTCGTCCTGCTTGACATGCCCCTGGCCATCACTTGGTTATTATTGCCTTTTTGGGAAAAGCAGTGACATTTCAAACTTTAAATTATCACTAGAGGCTATATTTAATTATCAATGGATTGCTTTTTGTTTATAAAGCAAACAAACTCATATTGTATGTAATATATTAGTCGAGTACTGAGTAGGGACATTTTGTACACCAGCTATAGAGTTTAATGGGTTCAAACTTGTGTGTTGTGCGTGTGTGTGTGTGTGTGTGTGTGTGTGTGTGTGTGTGTGTGTGTGTGTGTGTGTGTGTGTGTATGTGTGTGTGATTGTAATTATCCACAGATTGCGTTTTGTTTATGCAGCAGAAAAACACGTATTGTATGTAATATGATAATGGAATACTATATAGGGACATTTTTTACACCAGCTATGGAGTTTAATGGGTTTGAACTTGTGTGTGTGTGTGTGTCTTTGTGCATGAGTGTGTGTGTGTACGTGTGTGCGTGCGCATGTGTATGTGCGCTTGTGTGCGTGTCTGGTGAATGACATTCCCTCACAGGCGTAAAGGAAAGAGGAGAATGCGAGGTCCACAATAGCACAGGATGTTTCTCTGCTCCATGCTTCCCCCCCCCCCCCTTCCTCCTCCCTCGCCTGCCTCCACCTCCTCCGTCCCTCTCCCTCCTGCTGCCTCCCCACGGCCTCCTCTCGGTCGCTGCCTCCACCTCCTCCGTCCCTCTCCCTCCTGCTGCCTCCCCACGGCCTCCACTCGGTCGCTGCCTCCACCTCCTCCGTCCCTCTCCCTCCTGCTGCCTCCCCACGGCCTCCTCTCGGTCGCTGCCTGCGTCGTGCTTTTGTAACCTCTGTACTAAACCGTGAAAAGCTGACTGGGGTGCTTTAGGGGAAGGTTTGCATTTCTCATTTGTTTCTGCCGTTGCAGTGTTAATATAAGAAACCCAGGGAGTAATGTTCCCAGGGAGGTGGTGGGCTCGCTACGTTCTAACTGCATTTGTCACTCTTAGCTCCCTATTATTTAAAGTTTGGGACTGTATCTTTTCACTTTATTAGGACCTTCTATCCAGAGAGCCCGGGTCTGAATGTCTATTATAGTAAAATATTCAAAAATATACTCAAATATAGTTATATTATATTCTCATGGTATATTAAATGCTCAATATTAAATGGCTTCAGCTAAGAATACATTTTTGTTCATGTGTGCGTGCATGCATATGTGTTTAAAAATAACGTACGTAGCTCTGCAGTGGGTTTTATTGAGTTATTTTTGGGATCTACTTTACGCTGCAAAGAGGAGGTGAGGAGGAGGAAGGGGATAGAGGCGGGGAGAAGTACATTGAGAAAGAAAGAGAGAGAGCGAACAAGGAAGGAAAAAAGGGGAGATCGGGGGGCCAGATCTCCCCACCATAGTCCTTGTGGCTGCAGTATTTTCTCACACACCCCAAAATCTATTTTAAGACCTTCCAGACACAAGAACCCCCTCCCTTACACCCAAATCTATCTGTGTGGGCCGGCCTCTGGGCCTCAATCCCTGCGTCTCTCCCTGTCCCTCCCAGGCTCCCTCTCTCTCTGTGCCACAGCAGACATTCCATTTTCTCCAGCTGGACCAAGGTTATACGGGTGAGCCGACCTGCTGGAAACAGTTCCCTGCTTTGGTACTGACGACTCTGACACATGCAGACACAGTAGCTCTACTTTATCTCTTAATATCACTTTGTTTGTCAGGGTCGATCCCGGTTCGTGACACCTTGCATCTGGCCTTCTTCACTTTAAATGTGCCATACTTTTTAAGTGTTAGTCGCAGCAGCAGCAGCAGCAGTAGTAGTAGTAGTAGTAGTAGTAGTAGTAGTAGTAGTAGCAGTAGTAGTAGTAGTTACGGTAGTAGTAGAAGAAGAAGTAGTAGTTACAGTAATAGTAGTAGAAGAAGAAATATTTACAGCAATAGTAGTAGAAGAATAAGTAGTTACAAATATTAGTAGTAGAAGAATAAGTAGTTACAGCAATAGTAGTAGAAGAAGAAGTAGTTACAGCAATAGTAGTAGAAGAAGAAGTAGTTACAGCAGTAGTAGTAGAAGGACAGCCCTAACAGAAGGAGTAGTCGCTTCACAGTGGTACTGACATACGTTAGTCCTACAGCCTGTCTCTGTCTGTGGAGCCCACCAGCCTGTCTGAGGCAGGGTACCACGCTCGCCTGTGGCTCCCGTGGGATGTCAGCCCTGCAGGGTGGGGCTACGGCACATTCCTCTGCTGGCAGACGTCTCAGAGGCAGGAGAGCAGCCCTGCTTCCTTCCTGTCTGCATACAGTTTGCCTACTGTACACACACATTGTCCACACTCCTGGAACCGGAGTGTCTTTACAGCTCGACAGTGCACTCTCACACACAGACACGCACACACACACACACACACACACACACACACACACACACACACACACACACACACACACACACACACACACACACACACACACACACACAAACACACACACAGGATCCCAATGTTAAGACAATGGTTACAAGACCGGCCTCTGTTGAGAAAACCAACAGCTGCCATTCCCGTGTGCGAGAGCCGTTTAGAATCTGTGGTGTGTACATAGACTCTTGAGTATCAACAGTATTTATTGCTGCACTATATATGGCCTCTAATCGGTTTTATTTCTATATTTTTGTAGTTTTTTTTTACGTTTCAGTGCGTGAACCTGAAGCACCCTGCAATGAAAGCGACACGCTTAGCTCTTCTGACTGCTGCCTGGGGGAAGGTGACCTCCGCTGTCAGTTCCACCACAACAGCTAAGGTCACCTCACCCCCCACTTCACCGCCCGAGTAATCACGCCGGGGATTGGGTTATGGGGGGAAACGTTGAGATAGTGTATTGGGAGCGGCCCAGTCGGAGGCCTAATCCCTTTTGAGAATCGTGGGTAATTAGATGGCCCGCCGGCGCATGGCTGACATCCTCTGGCTGATGAGGGTGAAGGAATAACAGAAAGGCCTGGTTGTCTGTTGTCCGTCTCTCTCTCTCTCTCTCTCTTGCTGCTTCTGGCTAATCTGCAGATGATGAAACGCCAGCGCTAGCCAGAGAAACACTGTGGCTTCGGGTTGCGCTCCGGTCCACGTCAGGGTCCATAATCTTCCATGCTCTCATAGGCCCGGGGAAATATGATGTGGATCCCACTGCAACGGAGTCTTGAAATGCTGTTAAGAAGATTTCCTTCCCATTTCTCCTGATGCTGCACCCTGTACTTCCAACTTCAACTTTAGCTCCTTGGTTATTTCAGGCATATGGCCATGGTATGGCCAGTTTTCTTTGGCATTCATATTCTTGTAATTATTCTTGTAATATTGAGTATTTAATTGAAAGTAAGAGTTAAGCAACTGTTTTTTTGGGGGCTGCATTAATTGTGTATCCCAAGTATAGTAGATTTTATAACAATTTTAAGCACAGAAGCATCGCTGTTGCACAACATTGACATAAGGACAACATTGCTGCTGTGGTCTGGAATTAATAAAGATTAGAAGCAGAGTGCCCCTGCCCATCATTGGCTCAGAATAACTCAGCGGCATAGGGGAGAGTGAGAGCTCCGTCCTGAGTGGAAGGTCCTCCCCTGGCTAACCCAGACTCCCGGCTGGTGATGATGATGATAACGGCTAAACCACAGGACCGGGCACTGGCCGCTAATGGGACACTCCGCTGTGTATGTCAGCTGTCGTCACTTCCCTGCAGCCAAGCAAGGGATTTGGGTTCAGAAATCCTGTTGACTGAGACTGTCTAAGATTTTTCAGCAGTCAGCATTTCCTGTTGCACAGCATAAAAAAACCCCGGAAAAGAAGCTCAATAAATGGATCAAACCAAGGGAACAGAGCGGTGGGGCGAGGATGAGAATGTCGATCTGCATTTTCCTAATATATTTTGGGATGTCTGTGCCACAGTCCACCGCGCAGCCCTTTGAACATGAGGCTATTCCTGAAGATCGGGGCATTAGCCTTTCGTGCGGCCGAGATAATCCACTTAAACCTGCACCAACAACACCAGCCAGCCACCACCAACTACCCCAACAACTTGGCCCATCCGTCTACCCTTACTACCCCAACCATCCCCTCTTCCCGCAACCCCACCCTACCTTCAAGCCCACCTGCAGAGCGAAAACCACCCTTCTGAATAAAACATTCTCCGGCAGGGAAAGAATACGTAGTACGAGCACAAACGTTGTCGTGGTGAAATATCGAGAGAGAGAGAGGGGGATGAAGAAAAAAAGACAAAGACCAAGGGAGTACCTATGGGAACGGCAGGGCTGAGGGAGGACTCTATTAGACAGTGGGGTTTTCAAAGGGTGTAAAAAAGCCTTTCTTCATGAAGCCAGGACCTGCACGCCTGCCAGCCCCTCTGTCTGGGCGCAGCCTCGCCGCTTCGCTCTGCATGCATAATATATGCTTGTGAGGCTCGTCCTCGATCACTGGCAATGCAGCATCCCCTAATTTATATATATATATATATATATATATATATATATATATATATTTCTACATGTAATATGTTATTCATCCGTCCTAATTGTTGCGAGTAAAGCATTTCTCGTGGTGTGCGCACGGCGGCTTCAAAGCAGATGTTTATTTTTGTATACGCCCGCTATGGCTTTTCTTGTTCGACATGTAATCCTACTCATAATTTACCATGTGAAAAAATAAATAAAGGAGCAGGGTACCAAAAGTAGATTTCAGATAGCCTTGTGGCTTAAATATTCATGATCCACTGGCGGCTTTGAAAGTGATCCTAAAGGGAGAGACTCGCTCTTTCTCCCCCTCCCCCTTGCTCACTCGTTCCCTTTATATCTCTTTGCTGTAGCGCACGTACACACACACATTAGGAGGCCTGGCTGCCTGACCCCATACACATCCAGAGGAATCTCCGTCTCACTTCATTCACCTCTTTCAGAGGAGACGCCAATGCAGCAAGGCGGTCCGATAGATATGTCAGGGTCTGTTGACTGTGACCCGACCCCTCTCTTCCTCTGCCTCTCTCCCTCTCTCTCCCCCCCCCCCCCCCCCCCCTCTACTTGGTTGAGTGTTTACGGCGAAGCTAAACAAATGCACAAAAAGAGCAACGTTTTTTTGGTTGCATTCGGGTCTGTGTCCTTGGATAACGGGGGCGTGAGAGAAGATAGACCCTCTCTCTCTCTCTCTCTCTCTCTCTCTCTCTGTCTCTCTGTCTCTCTCTCTCTCTCTCTCTCTCTCTCTCTCTCTCACTCTCTTTGTCTCTCTCTCAATTCCTCTTTCCTCCCTCTCTCTCTTAACCCCTGCTCTCTCTCTCTCTCTCTCCCACTCTCTCTCGCTCTCTCTCTTTCACTCAATTTCTCTTTCATCTCTCTCTCTGTTACCCCCTTTTCTCTCTCTCTTTCACTCTCCCAATCCCTCTCTTCTGTCTGTCTGTCTGTCTGTCTGTCTGTCTGTCTGTCTGTCTGTCTGTGTCTCTCTCTCTCTCTCTCTCTCTCTCTGTCTCTGTCTCTGTCTCTCTGTCTCTGTCTCTGTCTCTGTCTCCCTCTCCCTGTGTCGGTATGTTTTGTAAGCATGTCCTGTCTGTGAACCCCACTGTGATGGAGCTCTCGGGGGCCTAGTCCTGGCTCAGGGAGGACTTGTGGAACTCAGGACAGAGGGAATCATTTTGCCCTGGAATGTTGGAAAGGCCCTCTGCATCATCCAGCGAGCCAGCGCCTCCGGAGCAAGAGATGATGTTGGGCCGTCAGGAGTCCAGCGCAGGCCTCTCTGGCGCTACATGGCTTTTCTGCTGTGTCTGGCTATCAGTCAACGACTTAGTCGGTGCTGAACATTGGAGGCCGGTTAAGTTAAATCAACAGTCAATAGTGTTGTTTTTTCATTCTAAAAGTTATTTGAAGAATAATAGTGATGCATACGCACACTCATGCACACGAGAACACACTCACAAGCACACATGCACAAGCACACACATACAGAAGCACATGCATACGCAAGCACACACACACATACACACACACACGCGCGCGCACACGCGCGCGCGCGCACACGCACGCACGCACGCACGCGCGTGTGCTTGTGTTGTAATGACATGCTGAATGATAGATGAGCTTCAGCCTGTGGGCTTGTTTGTTGTGGTTTCAGTGGGTGTGGCCTACAAGAACCAAAACATATGAAACATACCCGCCCTTGTTTCTGACGGCACCCCATGCCTCCCTGTCTCCCTGCCATCCCCCTCCCCTTCAGCAGCCCACAGAGACATGCATGTGCCTCAGTTAGCACAGCAGAGGAAGGCCTAGCTACACGCCTGTTAGCATACCTCTGTTAAATGCATGCATTGACAACCCTCCTTCCACACACATACACACACACACACACACATACACACACACACACACACACACACACACACACACACACACACACACACACACACACACACACACACACACACACACACATTCTCCTCTTACTGTCTCCCCCCCTCCCCTTATCTCCCTACTCCAAAACACTTGTCTAAAGAT
>NC_044053.1:10332507-10465007 GCF_902167405.1 Gadus morhua
TCTCTCTCTGTCCCTCTCTCTCTCTCTCTCTCTCTCTCTCTCTGTCTCTCTCTCTCTCTCTCTCTCTCTCTCTCTCTCTCTCTCTCTCTCTCTCTCTCTCTCTCTCTCTCTCGCTCTAAAAACAGCTCTTTCAAGTGGATGTATATGTTGTAGGCTGGTGTAGGATATTGTGCTCCTCCTTCATAGTGTTGTTTTAATGGCTGATCCTCCAAAGGCTCCGTAAAGTGCAATCAAAGGGACCTCCGCTGTGCTTAAAAATTTAATAGATATAGGAGTGTAGTACAGTGGAGGTCCTTAAATAAGTATTTAAATATGCAGAAAATATCCATTGCTTTTAAAAGTGATGAAGGCAACAAACAACGCAATTTAAGCATATTGCATAGGTGTTTGTGTGCCAAACACTATTGAGAGTGTCTCGTTTCCTCCTTGTGTCTCCTTGTCTCCTTGTCTTCTTGTTTCCTTGTGCATGATCGCTTTCTGACCCAAGAAGCAATTCGGTTTGGAGCTGGACACCTGGGTCTCTAGTGCTTATGAACTTTCTTTAAAGATCTAAATAATGACACTACTGTGTTACCTCTAAAGTCGGGGCCCCTTGACACCAAGCAATGGCATATTGGGGGGACTTTTTGCTTATTTTAACTTTGTCCAACTTCCTTTTGCAAAGGAACTCATATACAACAGGCCTAGGGGCCTTAAGACTGTGGGATCAGAGGGGTAAAGATCTCCAACATGAATAAATAAAAGTGTAGACTTGTGAAATTGGTTTAATCAGGAAAACAAACTGCGGATCAATGAGGACTGTATGAGGCTTTGAAGGCCGGAATTGCCGGCCAATCGATGGAGTGACGTCCACTTGATAGCGTCTTCAAAGCCTTGTTTCATTTGCACTGTTCCCTATGAGAGATCTTTAATTGGAACAGCAAGCCGGCGCACCAAGCATTAAAATATCAGGCTCTCCTGGTTACCCTTGTCTGTCTTACTGATCATCCTACCCTTGAATCCTTTTACTCTAACTTTGTTTTTCCTGAATGTTTTATCTTCTCAAACACTGTGTTTCCTTTTTCACCTTCGATCCTCTTAGGGATTGGTTGAGAGAGAAAGGGGCCCCGATTAGAACGACCTCTTGCTATTTCCCGTAATTACAGCCTTGAAAATTGCAAGTCTTGCTCATAAATGCACTAAAATCAGGTCAAACACAAAAACTGAATGCCACTAAATGTCATTCACACTGCTGAGCAAACACTTTCGAAAAAGTTCTCATAATTGTGACTAGGCAGAAAGTGGTACAAAAAGTAAAGAAGTATCTTAAAATGCAGTGTATTCTGCTTACTTTGGCTTTTTCACAGTTTTGTTTCCTATTTGTCACTCATCCTTCCTATTGTATAGATCTGACCCCTTCTTTGTTTTAATGTGGTTCCGTTTTTCAGCCATTACCCTTTTCCCCTTCATCAAGAGTGTTGTCATCAACATATGAGCGTTGGTCTTCAGTGCCATTGCTACCATATGCATCATATTTCTCTGAAGTATGAAAGTATACCCAGAAGTCTACTGATGTATAAGCCTATAGGGGTTGGGGGTTTGCTGAAACACTTGCTTTTATTTTTCCCTCCAAGACCCTTTGTTTTATTATATATGGTCTCCCTACAAAGTGTGAGTCCTCTGGGCTTTAGCTCCTCTTGGAAGAAAGCAATCCATTTCCTGGTCTCAGGAGGGGGGGAGGACCTGCTCTCCACACTGCGGCTGAGTGCTCCTCTTCCACCTCCTCAGAGACTCTTGGGTCATTTTGATCCGTTCAGTTTGATGTTGCGGATAAAGTTCTATACGATGGTTGAAGTTGCCGAAAAGTGTGCGCGTCTGTGTGTGTGCCAAAGTCTGTGTTTTGAGCTATGGTTCAAAATGTGGATTTAAAAAAGGTTTACATTGTGGTTGTAGACCAAACTTTGTAATTTGAACAAAATGTATTGAAGTCTCAACGACACCACCATTACTTTTTCGAGGTTCCATCAATGCAAAGGTGATTGAGCAAGGACACATAAGGGGTTCAACCACACTGACTTCCTCTTCCTCTCTTCCTCCTTCTCCTCTTCCTCCACCAGGAGCAGAGTCCCAGCAACGCCACATCACTGGCCATGATGCAGGAGCCCCAGGAGGTGGTGGAGGAGACGGTCACCATCGAGGAGGACCCCGGCACCCCCACCTCCCACGTCTCCGTGGTCACCTCCGATGATGGCACTACAAGACGTACAGAAACCAAGGTAGGTGACCACCATTAATGTGGGCCGAGGCTTAGGCTTACAGCTTCACCAAGTGAAAGGGACGGTTCATTGCCATGTTCTGCTCTGCACGATCATTGCGCTTGTCGATCGTCATTCAGCAATTGCATATTCACAAGTGCTTGTATTCAAATATCCAAATCCATATGGTTAAATGAAAACCCTAAACATGCATAAAAATATGCCATTTGGTGGATGCTTTTATACTATGTTTCTGACGATGCAGTGATGGTACACATTCTTATCGCTGGTTGGACTTTGGGTATCGTACCCTTAACTACGGTGAGGTGAGCTTGACCGGGACCATTTAATTAATGCCTTTGGATGCTTAAACATGTATAGTGGATGTATGAGGGAATAATGATATTCCAGGTTATGGTTTGCAGGGTCAACACTTGAGTTCGGAAGAAAACAATTAGCAGTGTTGTTGAAACCAGCCATGCAGAGAGCCTCGTTCACAGTACATGGGGAGAATTTCGCGTTTGTTAGAGTGAGGAAATCCCCTTTGATCTATTTGAATATTGCACGCCGTTATGGCGGTGGATTACAGCTACCAAACAGCATGACACCCGAACCACTCTCGGGCTACTCTTAAGAACTTCTAATCTCATAATCCCCCAGCCCAGGTCTGGAGGAGGTCTGTTTGTTTTGCATGTGGTTAGTGTATAATTGTGTGGCTGGGGTTTGGTGCCTTATGCTTCGGTGGATCACTGTTCTTGATTTGCCGTCTTGCCTGTGTTTCGTTGTCTCTATGTAAGGATGTGTCGGCTAAAGCCAAGGTGAGTGGACTTCATTTTACGCTACGCAACATCACTCTGGCTGATGTCACCTGCCCAACCATTTTGTACGCGCCACGCACCACAGCGCAAAGCAGCTCAAACATGCTCAGCCTCGTTACGGCGATGGCGTATTTTGCATTGTGCGGCGCTGCGAAAGTCGGTTCTCTGAAGTGGGAGAAATGCAAAATAGTAAATTATTTTAGACCGTCATTCCCTGCTTGCTCTTTCACACCTATTGGATTATCCTGGATTCTTCAGTCTATTCTCTCTCCTTTGCACGTTATAGCTCCCTCTCTCTCTCTCTTTCTCTCTCTCTCTATCATTCACTCTCTCTCTCCAACCCCTGCTCCCGTTTCCTAGCGTCTCTATCTATGAAAACACACCAGCAGCAGTCCGTGGGCTGCTAAGCTGCTAGCCCGCATGGTAGACCTGCACAGGGGCAGTGTTGGCTCAGTGCTGCGCTACCGGCTGCCAGGGGCTCCCAGAGGACGGCCCTGCTGCAGAACGGGTTCCTGTGGGGCCCGGCGGGGACTGTAATTAAAAAGCCTGTCTTAATCCCCCTGTATCGCAGTGTGAAGCGCGCACAGCGCTAGTCCAACCGCCCCCCCCCCCCCCCCCCAGATCTGTTCAAAGCACATGGAGGGGGATGGGATATGTGGCAACACCACGGAAATGTATGTAGATGAGTCACAGAAACTGCATTCACACGTACATCGAAACCATGCCATTATACACCCAAATACAGACATGTATTTAGTATTTATCCTGACGAGTCGTTTAGCAGATGGTATCAACCTGATTGACTGAATTGTTGGCCCCAGACTAGCAAATACTATCCTATCCTGCCCTATAAATGCTTTTCACACTCCTACACATGCACACACATGCACACAGAACAAGACTGTAAGCGATGCAGGAGTAATCATTGGTGTTGAGAGGGTTGAGACAGGAAGGGCCGACCAGTGGGAGGAAGAGACAGAAGGCAGTGTCACGTTTAACTGCCAATCAGATTCACTTTCAGGCCAATCTGCAAACAGATGCCCTCTCTGATTCGTGTTGATAGAGTGCAGATTAAAATCTATAGTTTACAGTGTGCGAGGGAGTATCCGTTGCACACACACACCCTTTTATCAAAGAGTTGGCATTTGGGGGGTGTGGATGGAACTAGCGTAAACAAAGCACATCAAATGTTTTGGATGGAGTTGCCAGTTTTCTTTTCCCTCGCATTGGATAATCAGCCAAACATATTGGGAGGCAAAATGAATTAGGCACCCAATTTAAATGCCTGCCCCATCAGACTTGTGTGGGCCCAATATATCTGTCATGGCTGTGGCATTGCATAACATCAGTTGTGACACTAGAAAGTGAGAGACTAAAGTAGAAAAAGGAAATACGTCCTCGGGTTGCGGGCTCTCTACCAAATCATCCAAAGCAGGCAGAAACTGAAAAACAGCAACGTCTTCTCCCGTCTTTGCTTTGTCTATAGTTGATTTACACAGCCGAGTTACTTATTGCTGCAATTTTTAAATCTATGTTTTGACAGAGAGCGGTTGACAAAGACAATTATGAGAATTTGAGAAGCAATTAAGACTACCCTGTCATTATCAGCAAAATAACCATGTTTGGTTTGAGTTTCTGTACTCATGTAAATGGGACTTGTTTGTGAGTGTGCGTCAACGAGGGGGTTTCAGTGTGTGTGCGGGCACATGCGCGTCGACCTCTAATGAGATCAGCCTCCAAACCCACCCGTCAATTCCCAGCATGCCCTGCTTCTCCTTGGCCACCTTCCAGGTCTCTCTCTATCCACTCCTGGCAGAAGGAGGGAGTCAAAGCCTAGCTGTATTCTTGGAAAGTGGTTGAGTGGACCAATAAACACAGCACTCCTTTCCTTTTTTTCTCCCTGGTTGTGGATAGGAGGTAATGAGAGTGGAGGTAGACCACACAAACAAATAAACATTTCCCAGGAGACTGTGGGGAGTAAACCAAAAACGGTTGAGAGAGGCGTACTTATTAACTCAAAAGCCAGATGTCAAACAGAGCCGCTGAAATGCTGCCGGGCCGGTAGCACCACCACCGACGGAGCGCTCGCGCCTGGAAACAGTTCAGTGCCTCTCTCAGCCGAATAATGACCTGTTTTCTTAAACCCCATCCACCCCCACCCTGATGAACCCCACTTCCAGGTGACCAAGGTGGTTAAAACCGTCACCTGCCACACCTACCACCCTTTGAAGGCGACCGAGAGGCGGTCTCCAGGAGAGTCCCGCCCCCCTGCGTCCATCTCCACCAGGCCGCCGGAAACCACCCAGTTCACCCCGCCCCGACCGCACCCAGTAAAAGGAGCCCCATTCCCCCTTTGTGTGGACTGCTGTGGTCCAGCTTCCCCAGCTCCCTTTCCCTTCCCTGCCCTCACTCCCCCTCAACCCTAGCCCTCATCCCATGTAGCTCACTAGAGAACTGCTTCAGCACATTTTGATTGACTAATTCACACCAAATGTTCTAGTTGTGATTTTGTTATTTTTGTTATTTTTTTTCTACAAGGGCTTCAAGTGAGCACTGACTCAAGTTTGAGAATGGTGTAATTTCCGTCATTCTTACTCGTTAGCTTATTTCCTCCTATGTACTTTGACTCACGCAACATGAGAATGCAGTGGTACACATCAACTATTCCAGGCTTGGTAAATAGTTCAGGGCATCCGACAGCAATGCACATCGGAATCCACGTTTGGCATGGATGCAAGTAAGCAAGTACACACACACAAATGCGCACAAACACACACAAACATAAAATGCTGGAGATGATGGTTAGCTATTCCCTTTCAGCCTTGTTTACCAGGCTGTATTTCAGTGTATATCACAGGGGCCTCTGAAGCAGGGGCCGTCTGTACTAAGGGCCCGCCGCCTTCCCGGGCCCCGTCCACAAGCATCCACCCCGCTCCGCATGGTTCCGAACATGGAGTGAGCCTCAGATCACATCAGACGTGGTTTCGGAAATGTTGTGATGCATGCCTTCTCCGCTTCCCTTGTCAGAGCTCCTCAGAAGTTCTCCCCGTGAAGTTAAAGCTGAGTGTGGAAAGCCTTGGTCTCTGGGACAGAAGATGAAAAGGAATGGCAGCAGAAATGGACAAACAGAATGGCTGTTTGACTGCTCGGCAGGCACACATCTTTGAACAAACATTTCAGATACTCTGCAACAGAATAGCCTCCTGCTAAGTCACATATGGTTTGGTCTAGATGGGAATCTCAGGCAAGGAGGACGAAGAGTGTCTCGTGCCGCTGTCGCCAGCCAGCGGCATTGGGCCCTGATCATGAAAAAGCTTCATTAAAAGCGTCGATATGATAAGAGAAACATTCCAAGGACATGGATACAAATTGATTATTTCAAGCATTAGCAAGTGCATCCACAGTACAAATACTCCACTAATCCATTATTAATCCACATCGGGGTTGCTAATTGCAAAGTGCCATGCAAATGAGATATAATGGTTAAATGGCTTGGTGTCCTGGGAAGGCTCTTTGTGTTAGAATACTAGCACTCTTGCCAAACCATTAGCGGTTCCACTGCTGCTGGTTTAACTGCAGTGATGATGAAGGGCTTGTTTCCTTTGCATCCAACTCGCTTCTTCAAGGTCACACTCAAGCGAGTGGATTGAGTGGACAATTTGAATCAAAGTGAAAGGAAGCATCAAGTTAGACAAGCGTTGGCTGAATGAACTCCATTTGTTTGTTGTGATTTCACCTCATCGCCATGCCTCCCCCCCCCCCCCCATCCTGATTTAATCAGAACTATGCAAGTAATTGGAAAAAAGGCCAAGGTTGCCCGTTTCAATAACGGGACGAATCGGTTGCTTGAAAATAACAGCCATCGAAAATCAGCAGTGGGTGATGAAACTGATTATTTTGGACCCTACCTTGGAGGACTCAATCTGTCTCTGCGGTAACAGCGGGAATGGAACTTACTTGTCATTACGACAACACCAAATGAATTAAGCCCTGAATCCCCTACTCTGACAAGCCCCCCTCCCACCACCCCTACAACTCCATGCCATGCCACCCCAAGCGCCTCCGCCCACACATCTCGATTAATTTTCATCAACCTCATTAATTTTCTAGATTAATTTACAGCCGTGGACAAAATAGGCAATTATCGGCCACCGCAGAATCCATTGGGCAGCAAATTGCTTTCCCTTCCCACACTTGGGGGACTGTCTGTCTAAATTCTTCTGCCTAGGTCTAAGGGGCCAGGCAAGAGTTTATTATTAAGTTATTCAGCGTGAATGAGGTGTCTCAAGCTGATACAGACATGGGGGGCCGTTTGTGTACTTTCAGCAAATTCATGGCCCCTCTTGTGTCGTGGCTCCGCTGAGTGTGGCGTGTCCTGGCTACGCTAGTGATTAGCTGTTCTCAAACGGGCCTTCTTCAGTTACCCAGTATACTGAGTCACACGCTATAGCTGCATTGAGGTAGCCATATAGCTTCATGTAGCCTTTGAGCTTGACGTAGCCTTGTAGCTATATGTAACCTTATAGCTTGATATAACATTAGAGCTTGACGTCATGGATAACTGTGACCCGTATCACCTCACTTTCCTCTTGTTTATACTTTGACTTTTGTGTTACATATTCCAAGTTGATTCCCCCTCCCTGAATCTGGTACCATTTAAACTCTGTGTCACCACTAGAGAGAAAGTCATTACGAAAACTGACGAGGAAAAAACTGTTTTTAGATGGGTGTGCTGTAGAAGTGGCATGTTGCTTCCATAAACATGCCATTGGAGAAGCTGTAATGAGACGACATGAACTTTTTAGACGCTCAAATAGAAAAACACAACATGTTTCCTCAGTTCACAAAGCATTGTCGGGGTTTATCCAGAGAGGCATCGACCAAACCACTGCAGCGCAGTCACATCCTCAAACACGCTAACACCTTCAAACAAGCTAGTGCTAACTCTCGCACACAAACTCTTGCACTAGTTCCCTGTGCGCCTTTTTGCCAGCGTTTCCTCCTCTGTTTTTATTAACTCTGAACCCCTTAAACATCACGGGAGCGCCATATCACGTGGTTTCCCAAGCACTCACCCTTCCGCTAACACCCGCCCCTGCTGACCACCTGGGCTGTATCTCACGGCCGTCTCTCGCTTCCCACCTCAGGTCACCAAGATGGTGAAGACGGTGACCACGCGCACGGTCCGCCAGGTGCCCCTCGGCCCCGACGGCCTGCCGCTGCCCGAGGGCTCCTCGCCGCTGGGCAGCTACACGGACTCCATCGACCGGCGCTACGTGAAGAACGGCGGCGGCGGCGGCGGCGGCGAGCGCTACATGAACCCCCAGGCGTCCTCCACGCTGACCCGCGGCTACAACAACTCCTCCTACAACGCCTCCTACAACAGCGAGCAGCCCCCCTACGGCGGCGAGCCCCCCGACGCCCAGTACGCCCGGCACTACGGCCTGCACGACGGCTACGGCGACGCGGCGGAGAACTACGGCAGCCTGTCGCGCGGCGTCAACTTCCGGCCGCCCCGCTACCCCTACATGCCCAACAGCTACCGGCCGGAGAACAGCTACACGCTGCCCATCCGCAAGGACGACTACGGCCACGGGGCCCAGCCCCAGGTGCCCATGGGCGGCAGCACGGCCGAGCTGAACCGCTCGCAGCCCGAGCGCTTCCAGGCCGAGCCGTACGGCCTGGAGGACGACCGCCGCAGCCTGGGCGGCGAGGAGGAGGAGGAGGAGCCCTACGAGCTGGAGCCCGACTACTCCACCGCCGGGCGCCGCACGCTGCCGGGCACCACCAGGGGGCGCACCCACCGGGAGCCCCTCCGCGACGGGCCGCGAGCCAGGTGAGGAGCCGGCAGAGGAGATGTGTGTGTGTGTTGTGTGTTGGTGTGTGTTTTTGTGTGGTGTGTGAGAGCGTGTCCGTTGTGCACGCAAAAACTAAAACATATGATGTATATTTTGTTGAAGTATTCTTTCTTTCTTTCTCAATTTCCTCCATGTGATATAATGAAATCCACATACCATGTAAACCTGTTTTAATGATATGAATAACGTGTCTATGGGAATGGGACTGAGCCGTCAGCAGTAGTTCTGGATTGAAGTGGATTGTTCTAGTTACACAGGAGAACAACGTTTCTGATGACCGACGTGCTGAGAGGATATACAGAATACTGCTCTCATTGTTCTCACGTAGAAGAGACCACGACACTGTTCGGAAAAACAGATGTTGCTTTAACTGAATTTACTTTGGGAAAAAGGGAAGCGAGGAAACAAAGACAACAAGGCTTGATTGGCAATTTCCCTTTTTTTATCAAGGGAGCTCTGCTAAGGAGAAGAGATCAGAGTTGTCTGTCGCTCAAAGTTTAGCCGTTCAAGGAAAAGTTAGACGAGCAATAAACTACAAATGAGCCACCGACAAGAACGTAAAAGCAGTCTCCCTCCCACTATACTTGACATTCTTTTGCAAATGAGACTGTTTAGTAGCCTTCAGATGTTACGCTTGATAACACTGATCCAGTGCTACTGGATGTAGGAGTTTATCAGTTTCAACTGATATGAACCTCGCCTTGATAGAGTTCTGGATCAAAGGAAGGCTTCATGCAAAACAGGAAATTGTGTGTGTGTGTGTGTGTGTGTGTGTGTGTGTGTGTGTGTGTGTGTGTGTGTGTGTGTGTGTGTGTGTGTGTGTGTGTGTGTGTGTGTGTGTGTGTGTGTGTGTGTGTGTGAGAGACAGTTAAAGATGTTCATTAGATGTCAGCCTGTTGCCAGCACATTGTGTTCCTGTTAAGTCCTTTATACATCAATGTCGGCGTCAGAAAGGGTGCGCGAAAGTAGACACACACACACACACATGCACATAAACATGTCCACCTATCGCACACGTCAACTAACTGGTTGACTATATATAGGCCTGTGTATAATTATTACCACATGTATTTATCATGTAAAACACACTGCAGATCTTTAGCAAATGTGTCAATGTGTACCGAGGCTAGAAAAGCAAACATTAAAGGCGTAAACCCTAATCAACGCAGCGAACACACCCACACTCACACTCAGACTCACGCCTACACACACACACGCGCGCCATCATCATTAGACGCATCAAAGCCCTCTTCCGTGACAGAAAATCTGTAGCCTTCTTTACATTTGTCACAACCCAGCACCCTCAGCGCCCAAGAACACTTCAAACTTCTGATTGCTGCACGGCCGTGGGCATGACATTATTTTCCAACGAGAAGGAAAAAACAATAATCCCGGGCCTCTGCGGCCGATCCCCGTGACGCAGTTCGCATCCCTCAGAACCGCCACCGTTACAAAGCGGGCATTCCTCCGGCCCGCGCGTCTCTGTGCGCTGCATGCATCCCCCCACGCCCTCAGTGGAAACTCAGGCCACCGCTGCAGAGCTCTAGAGGGAAGCTGAGGGCAGCGTGGATGGGAGTAATGATAGTCTGCAGTTGGACTGGCAACCCTCAATTACGCTTGGGCAGACTTGATGACGAGATGGCCCAAAACGGCAGCGTCGCTGCCTACCATTTCAGAGGGTTCTGTGCTTTGTGTTTGTGTGTGTGTGTGTGTGTGTGTGTGTGTGTGTGTGTGTGTGTGTGTGTGTGTGTGTGTGTGTGTGTGTGTGTGTGTGTGTGTGTGTGTGTGTGTGTGTGTGTGCGCGTGTGTGTGTGTGTGCGTGCCGTCGTGATTACCGAACATCTCTTTGTTTGCAAACAAGCATTTGTAATGGCGCTAATTGCTGAAAGTACTATACGTATTGAGTTGCTTTACATCAGTTGGGTTGCAGACGTTTTCTGTTACGTGTCTGCATATTTTCAAAAAGTAAGCACATCGGTGATCTTGGGGAAAATGACTTGATGTTTAGCAAACAAAATCAAACATAAACAAACATAGACAAATGCATGTGAGTCATCCTTTTCTTCCACCAGCGCTCTAGCAGAGCTGAACCTAAACATCTCTAACGATCATCTCATTCTAACGATCACCTCGTTCTAATGATCATTCTTCCCCTCTGCTTGACGTCACTGCCAGGATGTGCATAATGTGTGACTGTGTGTGTGTGTGTGTGTGTGTGTGTGTGTGTGTGTGTGTGTGTGTGTGTGTGTGTGTGTGTGTGTGTGTGTGTGTGTGTGTGTGTGTGTGTGTTGGGGGGGGGGGGGTATGGCAAGTGTGTGTGTATGTGTGGCCAAGCCATGTCAGCATGATTAATGGCTGCTTTTCAAGCCTCCCAGACATCGACAGTGTCTCTAAACTAATCACTTAAGGCTCTTCTCTGGGCAGCCTGCGTCTTCATGGTCGCACAAGGGGTCAATGTATGTGTGTGAGAGTGAGTGAGGTGTGGGGGGGTGGGGGGGGGGGGGGGGGGGGGGGGGGGGGTGGGGGCTCTCACACACACACACACACACACACACACACACACATATATTGCCACCCTCATTCCTTAATGGAGTTGGGTGATGCCTCGTTCTAATCCGTTCATCTCTATGGGGAACGGCCAAGGGGAGTCACCTGACATTACCTGGTCTCCCACTGCACACACATCCCCCAGCTCTTCTTCCTTATTCTCCTCTTCCTCAACCCCATGTCCCAACAGGTTCTCACTGGAAGCGTAACCCATTTTTTATTTATTTATTTTATTCATTTTTTTAACCCCAATCATTTTAAGTTCATCTTAGAAGCTCCAGAAACCCTAGCAATTTTATTTTAAAGAAATTGTTTGTTTTTGGTTTCTAAGAAAATTTAACAGAAAATCTGCAGCATAGATTCTCCAGATTCACCAGAGAGACTATTCTGCGCCCCATTTATGGCCCTGAAGTTATTGCCCATAATGTGACACCATCAATCTGTTTTTCAAAGCCAGTGAGAGGCTCATGAGGGTGGAGAGTTGATATGTGTGTTCCAAGCCTCAGCGTTCATCTCCTTGTATGGGCGTAGAGAGGAGGAAGCGGGGTTGGGCACAGCCAACACTTAAGGATAATGACAGGAAGTGACATCAGTTGAAAATCGTGCGGTGTGTGGCGGACTGCCTACAAGTGGTTGCCTCTGTCATGGTGACAGACACACAGACTCTATTTCTGTGAGTGCAAAGATATTTTTCATTTTTTAACTGCTACTATCTTCAGACTTCTCAACCTTACGCCTCGATATATCCGTTCCATCTGCGTCAACATAGGCAGGCCTGCATATGTATTAATAAGCTTCAGCACGCGCGCACACACACACACACACACACACACACACACACACACACACACACACACACACACACACACACACACACACACACACACACACACACACACACACACACACACACACACACACACACACACACACACACACACACACACACACACACACACAGACACTTAGCAGGTCCATTACCATGACGAGAGTGATCTGCTGTAATCAGGGTTGGGAGACTAGTGTCTGGCGGTGGTCTCTTTCTCACAGCCCTCCCTGTACACACAATGCCGCCAATTTATATGCAAATTCTGACATTCCCATCACTCAAGTCCGGGTTTAACGGAGACCAGACGTTTCGGATGCATCTCAAACCCGCTCTGATCAGCACCGCTGGTCACTTGTTCAGGTGTGTGTGTGTGTGTGTGTGTGTGTTTGTTTGTGAAAGGTGGCATTGTGATGAAATTATACATTTATAACAACATAATTGAATGAAAGGAAACAAATAGGGAAATTAATATAAAGAAGAGGAGTTGTGAGCGATCTTGCTGTTAGGGGACCATTCATGGAATGTGTTAAACATTTTTGTTTTTTAAGGGGAGGGTTACGTTGTTTATCCAGTACCCACTACCAGTCAAAACCTCAGCGATATTCTCTGAATGTGGGAGTGTTTTTTTCTCAGGGGGTGTAACATAGCGTTTAGTAAACAACTAACCACCAACAACCACTAAACACACACACACACGCACACACATACACACACACCAACATATGTGCTGCACACACACACACACACACACATCACAGACACACATACACACACACACACCGACCCACACACTCACACACACACACACACACACACACACACACTCAAAATTGGCGCACGCACACACACACACACACACACACACACACACACACACAAACGCACACACGTCACACAAACATGTCATACACACACACGCGTCTCACACACACACACACACACACACGCACACACACACACACACACACACACACACACACACACACACACACACACACACACACACACACACACACACACACACACACACACACACACACACTTCAATACCCTTTTTCCATGCACTCCTTAGCAACTCAAATGTCTCCCCAAACCTCAGACAGCAGAAACCCCCTTCTCTCTGACAACATCCCCTCATCGCTCCTCGCCACAGCAACAGCCTGGCACGCCAATCTCTGCGGCCCCCTAACGTGTGGCAGTAGCAGATTAGGTGTTCCCACCTCAGCCACCGTGACAGATGTTCTCCTCCCTTCCATAAATATCAGCCTCAGTATATGACCCCAGACAAGTGTGGAGGATTCCACAGCCTACTGACCCGCTTCGGGTAACAGATTAGAAGGGGGTAGCTACACCCGGGAAGTCGTGGTGGTGCTGTGATCTGTCCATGTCTCTTTCATTCTCAGCCTTTGTTTAGGTTTGGAAACAAAACATGCCGCTAGCTGACATTTGTATTTTAGTACTGTATTATTTACTGCTATTCAGTCCTTTAGCAGAAGCTTTAAACCAATGCCGCTCTCATGCATTTCTTTAGAGACATGCCATTTAGGAGCAGGCCTCTTGCTCAAGGAGGTCTAAAGGTAGACTTTCAGAAACAGGGGGGATCAAACCCAGTACCTTTTGGCAGAGAGTAGAAGCTCCCAGTGACTATCCTGATCCCGGTTGAACCACCGCTCGATAGTTCCCGAAGAGTATCAAGTAGTACAACAGTGGTGAACTGGTACGGTGACAAGCTGTGTCAAGCACCCGTTTAAAATCTCCCTTGTTTAAAAGGAGTTGAGACTCCCAGAGTCAACGGCGAGGCGATCGCATAGGAAACTCCCCAGCCGTGGTCTTTGCTGCTCACAGGCTTTGAGGATGGTTAACATTTTATCTCTCTCAATGAATCTCTCTGTCTCTTGACAGATAAGGGGATTGGGTAAAGGGGGATCGTGTGACATCTCTTGTGTTGCAGGTGCTTTTCCCCCCCTTCTCTCTCTCGATTTCTTTACGATGGATTTTTGTCCAGGCGCCAAACCGAAGATAGCTTGTGGAAGATAGCTTGTGATTAGGAGAGTCGTGTGTGTGTGTGTGTGTGTGTGTGTGTGTGTGTGTGTGTGTGTGTGTGTGTGTGCGTGTGTGTGTGCGTGTGCGTGTGCGTGTGTCTGTGGGTGTGCGTGTGTGTGTGTGTGGGTGGGGGGGGGGGGGGGGGGGGGTTGTTTTCTTACATGCAGCAGAAAACAACTCACTGAAAAACATGTCACATTTACATAGAACCTCATTAAAATTAAAACTTGTATTCCGGAAGCCCGATGCCAACTGCCAGATGCTGGCCACCATTTTGATGCTTCCACAACCAACATCAAAGACAGTGAGCAAAGAGTTACAGAAGCAGCAGAAACAAGTATTCCATGGTTGGGTGGCAGGCAGGGGGGTGGGGGGGGACCTTAATTATATCCCCTCTCCGTACTTTCAGGCGCTCCATTACACTTATAGGACAGCTCAGAGAGTTAAAAACACATTTGAAATACATCGCCTAGCTCTTACATGGTTTCATCAGTGGGAACTCTCCCTCTAATGTTTATTATACTATTTGGAATAGGTGAAGGCATTTGAATGTTTTTTATTCTGTAATCAAAGAAAGAAACATGTCAAAGAGAATCGAGCTACTTGATTATTTACTCGTGTGCTGTAGTGAACCTGAGTCGCATGCATTATTTGTGGACATCATGTTGTCCTTCATGGACATTCATTAGAGATTCACCAGCACTCGAGACAAATCGACAAGCAATAACACCAAGACGCGACAAAGCTAACACAACACTTACTGCATGGTCAAAGTGAGAGGCGATTAGTGCTTTAGCATTAACATGCTTACGCTTGGTAATGCGTCCTTCGGGAGTAGCAAGGGCACCGGGAGAAAAGTGTGTGTGTGTGTGTGTGTGTGTGTGTGTGTGTGTGTGTGTGTGTGTGTGTGTGTGTGTGTGTGTGTGTGTGTGTGTGTGTGTGTGTGTGCGTGCGTGCGTGCGTGTGTGTGCGTATGTGCCTTTATGTGTGTGTATGTGCGTGCGTGTGTGTGCGTGTGTGCCTTTATGTGTGTGTATGTGCGTGTGTGAGTGTGTGTGTGTGTGGCGGGAGGAGGTGGCCAATGGGTTTGACATCCCAGCGGTTATCGCTCTACCTCTGCGTGACTCTAACTGGGTGTTAAACAAAGCCTTCTGTCTTCTGTCTGGCTCTTCCCCGGTCAACTGACGGCTCTATCTTCGGCCTCTTCCTCTTCTGCCCTCTCATCCACTTTCCTTCCATGTGCAAAGAGGAGCTTTTCTTCTTTTTTTTTTCACACCTTCTACTCGCTGTATATATAAGACCAAGTAAAGGAGCAGCTCACGACTTTGCTGAGAACGTCAGAGCGCTTCTCCTCCCCATCGAGTGCCGTCTCCCCTCCTCCTCTTCTCACCTTCACCCCTCCTGCCCTCCTGCACGGCCCTCATTAGTCACTCGCTCTGACCTCGATGTCCGCTCGTAATGTCCCCGCCCTACCCCGGCCGTCGTCTTCATGTCCCTCCGACCAATGTCTCTCTGAGGGAGGCCCGTCGACTGTGTACGGCACCGTCGGCTCACCCTCTCTCTCTCCCCCTCTCTCTCTCCCCAGAGGATACCCGGAGGAGGCGGCGGTGGTGGTGGAGGGGGAGCTGATGGACGAGCGCCACCCGTACCTCCACGGCATGTACTCGGCGCCGCTGGCCCAGCCGGAGCGGGGTAGCATGGCCAGCCTGGACCGCATGGCGGGCCGCCGCTCGCCTTCCCTGGACAGCATGCGCAAGGACCCGCGCTGGCGCGACCCCGACCTGCCCGAGGTCATCGCCATGCTGGGCCACCCCATCGACCCGGTCAAGTCCAACGCCGCCGCCTACCTGCAGCACCTGTGCTACGAGAACGACAAGATCAAGAAGGACGTGCGGCAGCTGAAGGGCATCCCCGTGTTGGTGGCGCTGCTGGACCACCCCAAGTCGGAGGTGCACCGCAAGGCGTGCGGCGCGCTGCGCAACATCTCCTACGGCAAGGACCACGACAACAAGGTGGCCATCAAGAACTGCGACGGCATCCCCGCGCTCGTGCGGCTGCTGCGGAAGACCAACGACATGGAGGTGCGGGAGCTCATCACAGGTGGGTCCGCGCAGCGAAACCGAGCGAGCGATACGGAGAGGGCTTTCTGGGTCTCCTGGTTTTGGATGTGTTTTTGTTGCACTTGTTTGGACATGGTTGGTTGTGTTTTTATGCCTGTTTTTTTATCTCCAATTGTGTTATGTTGTGTGCATGTATTTGTGTGCGTCAGTGTGTATGTGTGTGTGTGGGGGGGGGGGGGGGGGGGGGACGTGTTGCAGTGCTAACCCCCCGGGATGTATTAGGTTATGGCACTCGTGTATGATTTATTCATAGGTTTAGAGAGATATGTTTTCATTTTCGACGCAGTAAGGCCGGTTTGGGACGAAAAGCACAAAGAGACATTTGTAAGAACTACTTTGGGGAATAGTTAAAGTGTTGTTTTTGGCCATTCATCATTGTGTGTTCTGAAGGGTTTTCTGAAGTTTTCACACACTCCTTGGAAGAAAAGGAGCTTTGTTTTGAACGCAGCCATATTAAACTGAAGCTTTTTTACAGGGAATGAAACTTTTATGGCTTGCACTTTATGGCTTTGCGAGGTAAACTCCATAAGCATGTAGTCTGGCCCCCTAAGGAGAGCTACAAGAAATAGAGTTGTTCAATGTAAAACATGCACATTCCAACAAAGTTTTGTGTTTCCAGTGATAAAAGTTAATTTATCGCTGGCCTATTGTATTATGATGTGTTGTGCGCATACAGGTGTGTGTGTGTGTGTGTGTGTGTGTGTGTGTGTGTGTGTGTGTGTGTGTGTGTGTGTGTGTGTGTGTGTGTGTGTGTGTGTGTGTGTGTGCGCTTGCGTGTGTATATGAGCAATGGCTCTACTATAGCACAGATGATTGCCTTTACAGAACCGCGTTGCTTCCGAACGCAGCTAAAAATAACCCTGCACCAGAACCAGCCCCTCCGCACCACCTCTTCTCCTCCTCTTCTCCTCCCCTCCTTCTTACTCTCACTTTCCAACATCACTCTTTCTTTTTCATTATTGCGCTTTCCTTATTCTCATGGCTGTGCTTTTCCCACCACTTATTCCTTCCTTAATTTTGTTAAGTATCTATTTATATCTTTGTCTCTCTCTCTCTCTCTCTCTCTCTCTCTCTCTCTCTCTCTCTCTCTCTCTCTCTCTCTCTCTCTCTCTCGCTCTCGCTCACTCTCTCTCACACGTAATTGTTCTCTCTCCCCTTCTTTCTTTTTCTCTCTCTCCCCTCCCCTCTCTCTCTCACACCTAATTGTTCTCTCTCCTTATTTCTCTCTCTCTCTCTCTCTCTCTCTCTCTCTCTCTCTCTCTCTCTCTCTCTCTCTCTCTAAGTCAGTAGCTCAGCTCTCACCCCCTGTCACACTTTCTTTCCGTCTTCTACCTTTAAAGGGCCAGTGAACCTACTGTTTCAGCTGGATTTCCAATACTATGAGATTCAACACAATGTGTGTACTTGGGGAGCATGCCCGAAACCGGATTTTACACCCTTTTTCCTACATTGGAGAATTATTTCAGTCACAGTGTTAAAAATGGCGTAGATTACTTCGTTGGCGATCATGTAAGACATATACGTTTAAAACAAAAAAACGGTTTTGGGTTCACTGGCTCTTTAAATATAATTGTGTAGGGGGTTTAAATATAGAGCCAGTTTTTTTCTTGTCCACATGTTTTTTGAGTTTGTCACCATCCTCTAAAAATCCAGCGCTTAGTAATTACTTAATATTGAGGCTGACAGACAGGGCTGACGTTTGCCCGTGCAGACAGAAAGGCAGACAGGTATGCACTGAGGCAGGCCCACAGAACCCTGATAAACATGCAGGCAGTCAGAGCTAGTTGCTATTTCGAGAGTAGATGTTCTCTTCATAATAATTATATTTTCCCTTCCTGGTGATGCTCCAGCCCATTGGGCCCTCCAGCACTTCCTGTTTCGCGAGCACAGCCTGGCACTACTGTGTGTGTGCATGTGTGTGCATGTGTGTGTCTGTGTGTGTCTGCCTGCTACCTGTGCTTTTTAATCCTCTATAGCAAATTATATTAAGAGCGTTATCCAAAAGTCAGGTATTAGAAGAGAGGTTGTGTTGTCCTGGGACCTTAACCGTGGCTGGGTGTCACCCCCACCCCCGTCATGCCCCCCCACACTCATCACATTGGAGCCTTGGACACGGTCTCTTGGTCTGTCCATATGCACGTAGTAAATTGACTTTGCTCCTCAGTTACTCTACATCTGGCATACTCCCTAAAGGACATCTAGTCATTCAGCAGCTGCTTTTATCCAAAGCGACTGACAAGTGAGGCTGAGAACAAGCATGCACAGATTCAAGTGTCTCACAACCAAGCTTCTGAAATACAAAACTGGTCAGCTCTGCAACTGGAGTGCAGAGTAGCCATCATGGTCGTCATCATAGCCATGTCTGCTTGGTGGTCGGCTTTGAACATGTACCAGGAGCTCCTTTAACACGAGCCACAGTACTTGAGGAGTGTACCAGACAGAGTCAGCACCACCGCATTGACCACTCCACAAACTATACAGAGGTGTCGAAGCTGTGACTGGAGTTGATCTGTGCGTGTGCGTGCGTGCGTGTGTGTGTGTGTGTGTGTGTGTGTGTGTGTGTGTGTGTGTGTGTGTGTGTGTGTGTGTGTGTGTGTGTGTGTGTGTGTGTGTGTGTGTGTGTGTGTGTGTGTGTGTGTTTATGCCTGCCTGCCTGCCTGACTGCCTGCCTGCCTGCGTGCGTGCGTCTGTGCGTGGTTGTGTGTGTGTCCGCTGACTTTCTACCATATCAACATGCACTAGCACACTGTACCCAACCCACACACATAAACACCTTATTTCATTAACAGCTTCCTCTTCCGCTGCACTAACAAGACCTCCTGTTGGTTCTGGCTGCTGATTTACACACTGACATACAAACACACACACAAACACACAAAGACAAGAGCATCATGAAGTCTGTTCTCCAAACAGCCATGTCTTGGGGGCTGTTCACAGTGTGTGGTTCTTCTTTAGTACAGTGTGTGGTTCTTGTTTACTACAGTGTGTGGTTCTTGTTTACTTAAGTGTGTATTTGTTTACCAGTGCGTGTAGTTGTAATTTACTATTGCGTGCATTTAATGTTCAAAGTGTGTAGAGGATGTTTACTACAATGTGCTGTTGTTTTCTACCTTGTGTAGTGGATGTGTGCTAGTGTGCCGTTGTGGTTTACTACCGTGTGGTTTGGTTGTTGTTTAGTACAGTGTTCCGGAAAGAGCTTACTCAGTTAGCCATTCTCCTCCGCTGTGTTAGACCAATGACCTCCTCTCTCTTTTCTGTCTCTTTCTCTCTCTCTCTCTCTCTCTCTCTGTCTCTGTCTCTGTCTCTGTCTCTCTCTCTCTCTCTCTCTCTCTCTCTCTGTCTCTGTCTCTGTCTCTGTCTCTGTCTCTGTCTCTGTCTCTCTCTCTCTCTCTCTCTCTCTCTCTCTCTCTCTCTCTCTCGCTCTCTCTTTCTCTCTCTCTCTCTCTCTCTCTCTCTCTCTCTTTCTTCCCCCCTGACCGGTTCTCTCCCTCCATACCTCACTCCTTGTCCCCTGAATCCCTCTTTCTCTCTCTCTCTTGTGCTCCTGCACTAATTTGCCCTTCCCTGCTTCCCTCGTTCCGGCCGGGGGTTTTGATGGATGGAGGGGGGGGAGTGGCTCGGAGGTGGGGGAGGGGGGGTGGGGGGTGGGGGGTTGGAGGGAGGGACGGAGCTGAAGGAGGAGGAGGCGGGCAGCAGTAATGGGCAGAGCTAAGTGAATAGCCCTGTTAAGACTATGGCAATGTGTCTGGCAGCAGTGCACCGGTAAATTCAATTACGCAAAGCCCTGCATGCAGCCCGACCCCTCCCGACCCCCCTTAAATGCTCCACCATCCCTACCAACAACCCCCCCCCTTTCATCCGACCCCAGGAAACCCTGTACCTCTCATGGGCCGCCAGAGCTCCTAAGCACGGTGTGATTAACATGCAATAGGAGGAGGAAGAGGAACCCTCATATGAATATGCAAATGTTTTCCAGAAGGGGTCCGAACGCAGAGTATCGCCGCCCAGTCTAATAGGAGCGCCCGTAGAAAAGTCTTTAGTCCAAAAATGAAGTTGTTTTCTGTTCCTTCTTCAGCCTGGTTCGAAAAGGAAAAGAGTGCAACTTATAGTCGGAAACGAGTTCAACTTGAATACATGTATATACTGTATATATAGACCTTTATATTGAAATCAGTTCTGCTTGCATGCAGAGAGACGGGCGGCTGGGGAGTGGAGACTCTCCCCTGGTCCCCGCGTCCACCATCACCCCCCTCCAAATCCCTCCTGAATGTGATTCATGCACGCTGCTTCTTAAATTTGTATAAGGATAAAGTACTGCGCCCTTCTCCTTCCCCATGATGGATGACGCCCACCAAAGTAAGAGCTTAGCGATTTGTTTTACAAACTTTTAGTCTGTGGCCCGCGACAGTGTGAGCCCGGAATAGAGGGCTCGGTGGCTTTGCAACCTTCCTTTTTTTCCCCGCGTGACCATGCTGAAAAATATACATTTATGCTGGACCTTAACCTTTTCAAAAAGCGGTTTATGGAGGACTTTTGGGAATGTGGCCGCGCTGAATCCAATAGTCCGAGGAATCCTCCGGCGGGATCGCTGTGTGCGTGATGGAGACTTCCTCACGGGTGCTTTACACATTCTGTGTTGTGGTAACTCTGTCTGAAGACACTAGAGCTGTCACACGAGATGGATCGCTCTCCCACAGTGACAGGCCCCCTCCCACTCACCTACCCCTTCGAGGCGAAACCCCCCCCCCCCCCCCCCACTCCCTATCTTTCTTCCTGGTAATCTGACACCCCCTGGGGCCTTCTGACTGATTCTGTGGACCTGGGCTGGTCCTCTCTGCGCCCCGTGTAGCCCACGGAACAAACCACAAGGCAGTGTATGGCTTTCTGTCATGTAATTACTATAGACTTTCCCCATATAATATATACCTTATGGATGTTGTTTTGCATGTTAATTATTACGTATCTTTATTTTTAATGATGTTTACAAACATAAAGTATAGCATATTTATCCTGCTGTAAACTACAAGGTTTTGTTCCAACATAGCCTTTTGACCCCTCTGTTTGACTGTTAAACAAGTAATAAAACACACATTGTTAATTAGTATCGCTGTGCTTCAGTGGTTCGAGGGTGAGCAGTAGGGCCTATAGAAGAGCGCCTAGGCAAACAGAAACTCCTCATTATGCTATTCCTCAAACACTAGAGGCTGGATAGCTTTTTAGCTCTGCCTCAAGCCGGCCTAAACATGACATCGATCCCCATTGCTAGTGAGCTCCTAATTGTCCTTCTGCTTGAGCCATCCTAGGCCGCTAGTTATCAAGCTAATGTAACGCCCTAGTCCCAGCTGAGCTTCTCTTCCCCCTAGCCACGTGGTAGCAGCTAGCTTGTTGAGTGTGTGGTGACGGCAGCTTGTCAGGCTTAATGGACTGATGCTAATAGCAGCATGGTTGCGGGGGGGGGTTGTTATCAACAGTTCAGTATCGCTAGCGTTGGCCTCAGCCCGCTGCCATCGTCCATTCTGCCATCAGCCTCTAGCCACGATGCCTCCTTGTCCGAATCATGCTGCATCTGTAGCTGTTTTCGTTATTTTTGTATTCCTCTCTCCCTATTATACCGTCTGCCCCTCTCCTCTCTCTCTCTCTCGCTCTCTCTCTCTCGTTCTATTTCTGAGCTCCTTCAGTCCCATCGCTCACTGTCCATGCGCATATGTTCAAGTGTGAGAGCTAGCAATCAAACACACTCAAGCACACACAGGAGCACACATGCACATTGCACAACAACACAAACACACGCTCGTGCGCGCACACACAAACACGCACACACACACAGGGGCGAGGAGGCAGTTAACTCCACGCCACATTAGCACATAGACTACATGAGTAATGGCCTCTCGCCTGCTCTCCGCCAGAAGAGAGCAGGCAGCTTCAGAAGCCACAGGAAGTGAAGCCCTGTGGTTATTTTTATTGAGCAGAGGGTGGTTGTCGCCGATATCCACTCCCGCAAGATACGAGAGTCGAGACGTTTTACTAGCTGAACCGGACACCTATCTAGGCCATGAAATCTGCACCAAATGAATCGCTGCCTCATCAGCAAACTGTCCCCTCCTCCCAGTTTCCCTTTCCTTCTAATTCCTCGAGGATGGAAGGTACTACTAGAGTCTCCAGACAACACCATTCAACGCCAAGAGGGGAGTAGATCTATTTTTAGCTCAGGGACAGGAGCCAAGTTTTTTGTGTGCATAATTCTAGCAGAGGAAACACTGAGCTGTCTGGAAAAGGCACTTTAGGAAAACTGAGCTGGATATTTATGACAGTTTCTCCTTTGCCCAGTCGCTGCTGTTTAGCTATCGGTCTTTATGTGTTTATGTCTGGGAGTGTGTGTGCCAGTCTGCATGTTGTTACATGTTTACACTGTATAAATGATGTGTATTGCTATGGTGGTACGCACTACTGTGTTTATGGTGTGTGCATGTGTGTTTGTGTTTATGCCTCATGCATGTTAGATGAATGAGGAGTGTATCAGACAGTTCTTCCATTAGTCTGCCCTCACTTTTTCGTTTAATTGCAAAATATTGCCTTGTGGAACTTTACTTTACTAATAAGGAGACATCCTCCAGAATGTGAACTTATTAAAGTTTGTTGAAAAAAACTGTTAGAAGAGGGAATAAATTGAAAACGTCGTAAATACTGTCTGTTTGAAAGGATTTGAGCTCTCAGAAAGCAACCTGTCTGCGGATTAAGTATGTGTACGTGTATGTGAGTGTGTGTGTATGTTTGTACCTGGGTCTGTGTGTGTGTGTGTGTGTGTGTGTGTGTGTGTGTGTGTGTGTGTGTGTGTGTGTGTGTGTGTGTGTGTGTGTGTGTGTGTGTGTAGGTGTGCGAGTGCATGCGTGCGTAAGTCTGATCACAGAAACACTGTGATTATGCGTTACGGTTTCCCGACTGCTGTCATCCTCCCTCTTCCTCCATTCCCTCTCCTCCTCCTCCTCCTTTCGCCAGCCATGTATCTCTCTTCAGGCTCTCCTCCTCTAACCAGTTCCTGTGTCCTCTCTGCCATTAGTCTGTCATTGCTCTCCTCCCTCCTGCGATTGATCTCCTGTTATCCTACACCCCGACGTCGCTCTTCGGGTCTGCTCTCATCCTTTATCCCGCTCTCCCACAGGAGCTCTCCCTCCCACACTGATTAGTAATTCTCTCTCATTCTCTCTGTGTATTTGTATCTTTCTCTCTATTTTCTATCTCTGTTATATACCTCTCTCTGTGCCTTTCTCTTTTTCTCCATCTATACTCTCTCACTTTATTGCACCCCTGTCTCTCTCTCTCTCTCTCTCTCTCTCTCTCTCTCTCTCTCTCTCTCTCTCTCTCTCTCTCTCTCTCTCTGTATCACTCTCTCATCTCATTTTATGCATTCACGTCAACATTTGACTCACATCAAATGATTAGTACCTCATAATAATACTTTGTATATCCTTTATATGCACAGAGAAACGGCATGAAAGCCTTTATATTCTGTGACCTAATATATACATCTTTTCACATTGCTGAACAAGAAATAGATTCGTCATTAGCAGTTAAATCCACTCTACAATGCAGCCTCCGTCAGCGAAGTTACGCAACAGATAAAAGAAAGGTTGATAATTAGCCCTTTTCTTCTCTTAGGGGTGGTGAGATTGAAGAGTCAGTATAATACATTTACATTTAGTCATTTACCCGATGTTTTTATCCAAAGCGGGAATTCAGACATAGGTTTTCCGTAAAAGGAGCTGTTAGGGGTTGATTATCTTTCTCACAGGTCAGGTTTGGGGGATCGGGGTTCAAACCCAGAAGCTGTCGGCTTGGAGTCAAACCTAGCTATCGCTCACAAAACGATTCATGACGCTTTGATTTCAACCTCTCTCTCTCTCTCTCCTTCTCTCTCGCTCTCTCTCTCTCTCCCCTGACCACCCAGGAACTCTGTGGAACCTGTCCTCCTATGAGCCCCTGAAGATGGTGATCATCAACCACGGCCTCCAGACCATGACCAACGAGGTCATCATCCCCCACTCGGGCTGGGAGCACGAGCCCAACGAGGGACTCTAAGCCCCGGGACGCCGAGTGGACCACCGTCTTCAAGAACACCTCCGGGTGCCTAAGGTAGCCCACCCTGTTCCAACTAGGACCCTAGCCCGTCGCTTCAAATGACCTGGATGTATCTAGTCCATGCTGACCAGCAATGATTTAATAAGGGTTTCGATAAACTGTTTTGCGCATTTAAAGAGAGGGGAGAGGGATGAAATTAATGAGACGTCACCGCTAGATGGCGCTAAATCCTACACACTGCGTCTTTAAGCTATCATTGTTCACTATTGCATCGCTTTCATCGCTAGCTATTTACAGTGATTTCTTGGCCACATTAATCCCATTAACTAACCAACTGTTGACATTGCGGTTCAAACCCAGAAACTTAAGCTGGGAATCAAACACCCTAACCTCCCTAACCAGTTACACGCGAAAGAATCGGAGAAAGGCATTAGCCATGACGGGACGGAAAAAATCCCGCTGCTTTGTTCTGACATCCGCCGGAGAGAGGACTGCGGAGAATTTTAAATTGGCTCGCATTCTCTGGGACCAGTAACCTGACGTGTTGTTTAACCACGGCTCCAGTCAGCTCGACTCGCTGTTTAAGCCTGACAGCCACATCCATTCGGTTGACCTCCGGTAAACCGCGTGTGTAGAAAAAAAGAGAGAGGTGTGTTTAATCCCTGGGGATGGTAGACAGCTATAATAACCTGAGTGTTGGCTTAAACACACATACATGAACGCATGCATGAACACACACACACACACACACACACACACACACACACACACACACACACACACACACACACACACACACACACACACACACACATGCAGGCACACATGCAGGCACATACATGCAGGCACATAGACACACACACACACACAGGCCATAAACCAATCAAATAATCCATACACACAGCAGAGACACACTCAACACAAGAATAGCACATACACACTCGCAAAAAGTAGACACAGAGGAGCTACTAGTTGTCAGAGTAATGGTGGAGTAAACAAAGAGCAGCCTCTATTGTCTAGCCTGAGCCAGTAAGCTGGCAGCAGACCACTGCACCGAAACACACTCGTTCTACCCAAGCCTTCTGTGCTGTGGGTGACAGTGGGTTGTTTTTGTGTTTGAAATGATTCTCATCTGATTTCATTTCTATACTCGGCACCAGTCAATCAGTGCTGGTTTGAAGAGAGTTTCCTGTGCGAGGGTGTGAATTATAATAATTACTGTGTGGTGGCTATCACATAATGAGCATTGATATAAAAATATATTTTCATGGATTAATTTTGATGGTTTAGTCTCTTCAGCCACTTCAGGAGCTGTCTCTCCTCCCCTTCCCCGCCTTGTCTCTTCCTCTCTCTCTCCCCCCTCTCTGTCTCTCTCTCTCTCTCTCTCTCTCTCTCTCGCTCTCGCTCTCGCTCTCGCTCTCTCTCTCTCTCTCTCTCTCCCTCTCTCCCTCTCTTGCACTGTGTTCCCTGACTATTAGATCCCAATGTGACAGTAACCTTAGATAGTCATAGTTTGATTCACTTGTCTCGCATTGACTTCAATTTGACCCCCACCGGCTCCCATTACGGGAATTACATCCTGCCCCCGTGTTGCCTTCACACTGTCTAATGGAGGACTTAGCAAGGACAGTACACGGCTAGGTGGTTGCACGAGATCTAGTGTGTGTGTGCTGACGCGTGTGTGACATGACTGTGTGTGCGTGCGTGTGTGTGGGTGTGAGTTTTTGTTTTTGTTTTCCATCTCGGCAGCGTAGACAACAACACCATGGCGGCTAATGCCTCGTATCAAAGCTCTTCATCTGCCTGCCAGTCTCCTGGCCTCTCCCTCAACGCTGCCTGTAATGCCAGAAGTGTGTCTCCATGGTTACTGAAACCGGCTCCTTTGCGGTTGCCTAGGGAGCGAGACGGAGAGAGAGAGAGAGAGCGAGAGGGGCAAAAGCATCCGACGCAGGGCGTAGAAGTGCTGATTCGAGAGAGATTGTGTTTGCTCTTGGCCCGAGAGGCCGTCTCAGACCTCAATAAAGCCTTGGCCCAGCTCATTACTAAAGGCACTTATGGTCATCTTGTTTATCCGTTGCCAGGAGCTGTCGGCCCATAGGAGCCCTGAGTGCTTTCTTCCACGTCTGCGAGTGTGTTTGATCACCGGTGTGTGTATGTCTTGTCTATCTACATGGTTGGACACATCCATGGCATTCGAGGACACCTGGACACACATCACCCACTTGCTTGTTTGCTTGTCTTTCCTTGTGTCTGACCGACAGTGTGCCTATGTGTGTTTGAACTTCCTAAATATACTATACTTGTGTAATGACCACTGCACCGTTGGCCGTGTTGTGTCATTTGCACAGCCGTTGCAGTGTGTACGGAAGAAAAAAACAATCAAATCAAAACAGGGGAAGTTTCCCATTGACGTTGTAAGCTTTCTTTGGGAGATCTTCGGTGGCGTGTGTTTGTCTTGTCACACTGCGTGAAGGGCATAGCTTCAGTGGCGGGCATGCGACACACGGAGGGTTCACATATGGTCCTGTAATCAGCGTTGACCCTGACCCTCTCTACGAGGCAGGCGGAGGGTCGCCGCAGAGGTCACCCCCACTCGATCCGTCTCCATCAGCCCCCGCCATCAGTCTCTGTCACTACTCCCCCCCCCCCCCCCCCCCCCCCCCCCCCCCCTCCCTGTAGGGACCGGCGACTCTATTGTCTGCTGCGTTGTCTTCCTCCGTGAGTTCATGAACGAGAGAACCAACAATAGCCATGGAACGGGACAAAACCTAAAAGTGGGAGGACATCTGTAGTTAGTATGGCGGCCTATTTATGGACAGTTGTCGGTCTCTAGTACACTCTTTCCCAACCCAAGAATGTTTAGATACCTGACTATGTATTGTATTAATATTTTATTCACCTCAATTTGCTTGTGTTTGCTCTGATGAAATTCATAGTATTTGAAGGGTTAGTTAGTCGACCTTGAGCCCAGCCGTGGTGTCTTGGAGCCTAACAGAGTAACATTCGATTTGGCATCTGGAGGACAGCATCACCATCCTTTACAAAGACCCCCCAACGCACAGGACAAACCATCCATGAAACCCCTCCCCCTTTCCCCTCCTCCCATTGCTCGCCTGCTTCCTCCCCAGTTCTCGCTCACAGTGCGCTGGAGAGACCTTCAGAAAGGGAACAGCTGACAATAAAGACTGCGCTGGCAGTCTGTCAGCCCGCTCTCTACAAAACGCACGTCAAATAAATCTAAGGCCGCTGTTCCTCCGGCGACGCTGGCAGCCATTTTACCCGGGCGGCGAAGATGGATGAGGCGGTTTAGGATGGCTGACAGCGAGCGTCCGTGTCCAGATGGCCGCCGCCGTCCCCTCTCTCTCCTCCGCAAATTAGTTTTAATTAGCGCAAAGCTCCTAACGACTCCCCTACCTCTCCTTCAGCCGCCAGCAAAGGATGTCGTAAATAAACACACATACACACACGCCCCAAACACATGCCAATTAGGTCAATTAGGTGTCGGAATGGAAAGGGAGTTGCATGTGGTGCGTGTGTGTGTGTGTGTGTGTGTGTGTGTGTGTGTGTGTGTGTGTGTGTGTGTGTGTGTGTGTGTGTGTGTGTGTGTGTGTGTGTGTGCGCGCGCGGTTGTGGTTTTTGCGAGAGCTCTATTTCAGATCAATGGTAAGAGCTTAGAGGGGTACCACGGCTGTCAGGATTACGGTTCAGACACCGAGGGAGCACGACCCCGGCTATTTTATAGGACAACAACCCCGACGATATACCAGATCCATTTTTCTACCACTGCCCCGACGTTAAACATCACACACAGCCGCAGGGGGATGTTAATGTAGTGGTTGCTCTACTTCTAGAGCGCTGTGACTGTCCTTTGCCCGTCATGGGGGTTAGCGGTACATGGAGGTTAGAGCTACAGGGATGTAAGCGCCACAGGGAGGTTAGTGCTACTGGGGGGGGGTTAGTGCAGACTGTCGTCCGCTAGGCTAGCTGGAAGAGGGCTAATGGGATTACGGTGGGGTGGGACGTCATCTTGTCTGAGGTCCCTGGTGGAGCTGGCTCCCAAGGCTCTCCCTAATGCCTGTTTCTGAAGCCCTGCTCACCTCACAATCTGCCATTCACACAAGTCAGACAGACAGTGAGACAGACAGAAAGACGGACACAGTCTGCCACTCAGTCAGCCAGATAGATGAGACAGTTAAAAAGTCTACGTGTCTTACTGTCACTGAGTGTGCAGGCATTCATCAGAGATTCAGATCATCAGACCGTGCTAAGAAGTAAGATGCGTTCAGATATCCTGCTGGGCTCTAAGGTATGTGCTCCAGGCTGCAGCCTTTACCGACCGAGAAGGCCTTTTCCACCCTTCTACTTGTGAATGTGGAATGTTTTCATCATTCCATGGATAACTCAGCGGTGGGCTTTCTTTGCTGCAAAGGTTGGGGTTTATGCCCAGGCAGCATTAGACAAGTAAACCAACTATTGGTGAGAACCAAGGCAGACAAGGAAATCATATAGATTGAGTTTACACTCATTTCTTAATTATTTCCTTCAATAGTTGTACTTGTATTCTGGAGCAGGATAGTGTAAAGGTTCTTGGTATATTTGAAACACAATGTCTGCAGTCTACCTTTGGGCATCCTTGAGCAAGATGCCTCCTTAATTACATGTAGAAAATGCTGTAAGTTGCTTTGGATAAAAGTGTCTGCTAAATGACAACATAGGAGACGGGCCAGTTGGTCTGAAAAATGCTGGCCAGAGACACTCAGAGTTGCAGGGTTAGATCGTAAAACGACTTGCATTACTTGATCATTGGCACGCAGTTTGTGCTTTGGTCCAAATAACCGACCACCGGAAGGAACGAATTTGTAATTCCAATGTATATATTTTTATCTAGACAGGTTTCTGGGCAACTCTCTCAGCAAATAGGTTGCACGCAACCAGGGGCGGAAAGCATAGACAACAGATAGACAAGCGTCAAGATGGCAAGGATTTGTTGTGACATTAACTGTGCTAATCCCAAATGCCAGGGCTCGAAAAAAAAAGTACAAACATGTATTCATTCCCTTTAATAAAAATAAGGCAGGTATGGATCGTAAAAAGATTAGTCTTTAAAAGGGGCGGATGTGAGTCATAATATTATGATTTGTATGCACATATCTTTTCTTTAGTAAATTCACCAGGCATTTCTTCCGATATGTGTAGGCTATAAGATCCCCATTAGTGAGATTTTTTTTTGATTCTGTAATCATTACAGATGGATGCTTCCAATTTATGTGACATCCCTGCCAAATCCTGCCACATACCATCCCCTCCCATTAGGATATTTATCGTGAATTAAAAGATTTAGCGCTCATTTAAATGATTAATCAAATCGTTAAGAAGTTAGTTAAAAAGGTTTGACGATAAATGAAGTAGAATTCTTTAAAAGTCACATGCAGGTTCATTAATGCACAACTGAACCACGAAAGCCAAGTTTATAAATTCATAAAGTTTGTTAGTAACTAAGTTAAATAAAGCAAGCCGTCTAAACCTTTATTAGAATATAAACATTAGCTGTCTTACATTAACATGCAAAAAATGACAAACAATCACATCACCTCTGGAACAGCTATTCATCACTACATCATCAGGCTTAATAAGACTAAATAGTACAGTAAATAGTACAGTACAATTGCCGTTTATACATAGAGTACAGTGATGTAGTAGTCGCTATTGGTGACCACGTTTTCTCAAAGCCTATTGCATATGCGTCCGTTCTGCAGGGGTTTGACTTTGGAAAAACTAGAGCCAATCAAAATGTGGGACATCGTCTGAATATATGGGATGTGGTGACAAGGGATAAAAATGATGTGCAGTCCGGCATAAGGCAGAACACCTGGTTCACCCTACTTTCTACTGGGCCAAGGCCATCGCCACCCTTATGGTGATCCCGCGTGCAATAGTCGCCCCCCGCACTCCTCAGGGCCTCCGGCTGAGCATAGTCTGCCTTAAATACACTTACAAATGTGTGTGTGTGTTTGTGCGCGTGTGTGTGTGTGGTGTGTGTGTGTGTGTTGTGTGTGTGTGTTTGTGTGTGTGTGTGTGTGTCTCCAGGAAGCGTGAGTTCGGACGGGGCGGAGGCGCGGCGCAGACTGAGGGAGTGCGAGGGATTGGTCGACGCCCTGCTCCATGCCCTCCAATCAGCTGTCGGCAAGAAGGACATGGGACAACAAGGTACCATTTACTGAACCCTGGCAGAGTTAAGGCCAAGGACCAAGTTGCTTTTTGATGTCGGAATACACAGTTAACAGAGAGCAGTCCGATTTGTAACAATAGTGGTGGGTAATGATGTGTCATCAAGCAGTGTTAGGGGCTTCTAAAAAATTGTTTTAGTTATTTATTTTTCATTTCCATTTGCCTGGAATGAGTTTGTGATGAAACTCCTATTTCCCCGTGAGGGTTCCCTAATGGAAAACGCTCAGCTCAATTGTTTTTCTCAACATATAGCCCATGATATCGTTCTTACCTGGTCTGTGGTCGTTGCCCCAGCCATCTCCCCAGCTCCAACTATAAAGTAGTATGCAATCGGTTCTTTATATTTGGATTCAGTTAGGTAAATTCCTCAGAATTATTTTGAAATCGGGGGTGTATGTTACAAATTTTTCCGGCGATGCCATACATGTGGCCATACATCTCTCACCATACAGTATATCTACAAAAGGTAAAACGTCAGAATACCTTCCTGCAGTGTTCATCCGTCAGGTCAAACCCCCTTCGTCACCGAGCCAGCATCGGCCCGGTGTATGAAATCCCAGTCCTGAATCCAGCCCGTCTTCTGCCGGCCCCCTCCCACGCCCTCTGTCCCCTCCAGTCGGTGGAGAACTGCGTGTGCATCATGAGGACCTGTCCTACCCACGTCCACAAGGAGGTCCCCGGGGCCGAGCGCTTCCTGGACCCCTCGGCCCCCCAGGCCCCGGGGTCGCCGCCGGACGCAGCGCAAGAAGAAGGACGACGCCGGCTGCTTCGGGGGCAAGAAGGCCAAAGGTGAGGAGAGGAACACGGGGGAGGAACCCCCAGATATATATATTGATATTTAAATATGTTTATTTATTTATTTTTATCACAAAGTACACTATCCTGGCCTCCCATATATATATATAATATATATATATATATATATATATATATATATATTATATATATAGGCCTATGAAAAAGTATACTTTAAAAGAGAGAATCTCTCTCAAGCTAGTACATCAAAAGCTACTTAAAACTGCCTGACTCCTGATAAGGGGTGAATAACATTTCAACTAGCTCATAATTGTCAGTTCAATAATGTGACCAATAGAATCACTCCCTAAAATTGCTGGCCAGCCCCGTTCCTCTTTTTATTATCAATAATTGTACTTACGACACTCCCAAAACCCCTCCCTCTCATGGCACTCGACCTTAAATCAACCCCCCCAGCAAACTTAAAACTAGCCTAGTCTAGGCACCAAAAAACACTCCAAGACTCAGAGACTGTGTGCGTGTGCGTCTGCCTGTGTTTCCGTGTGCTTGCCCGTGCGCGCATGTGCGTGTACAACATTATTATCGGCGTTCCGCGAGGCCATTAGCTAAACGACCCGCCCTGTTATCTCCCTTCTGCATGACAATAATAGCAGCGATTTATCAGTCAGCCAATGAGCCGTGACAAACAAGCCTGTGACCCCTGACCCTTTGCAGAACCAGTGGGGAAGTCTATAGGTCTGGGAGGCGGTCAAGGCATAGCAGAGATAGATGTGTGTATCGCATTTATAAGGAAGCAATTAGCCACACGAGCGCTTTTATAGACCATGTTAATGAGATGTTTCTTAGCTAATAGAACCTGAAAATGTGTGCTCAAAAAAAGAGAGCGAGAGACAGATCGAGAGTCAAAAGACGCGGGAAGGGAAGTAATAGTTTCTGCAGTGCTTTTCAGTCATGGCTTACGAGGAATAGGCTATTATAGGTTTTAAGCTAAGGGGCAAAAGCTGTAGGCACAAGCACTTTTTGTCAAATGAATGTGCTCCATTAGACGTTAGCATAATGCATGCCCACACCCCATTGGCTCGTTTTAGCTGGCGTGAGAATTCTATATTTTCCTTTTGATGCATTTCTACTTTCCAGTCTTTCTCCTCTCTTCCCTTTGTTTCTTTATATACAGTATGTCGATTTCTCTTTATTGTTCCTCGTCTTCTTTCCTACACGCCTGACTGCATCACTCTGCTTTCCCATCTATCTTTAACTATGTTTTCTCACCTTCTGCTCCCGCTGAATTAAATATTGCTCCTTGGCCACAGTGACTGTGCGCGAGGTTTCGCTCTTCGGTTTTTATTATCTTGTTAACAACTTTCACATGTATAACACTGTCAGCTTTTTAATCCACAGCGCAGACATGCACGTGCCCACGGCACCTTCTCAACGTTCTCCTCCCTCCCTCCCTCCCCGTTTTCTCTCTTTATGTGCCCTTTCTTTTCTTTTTTGTTGGCCTCGCTGCTGCTTCCTTGGCTAACCGTAGAGGAATGGTTTAATCAAGGTGAGTGTCCTTCTCTCCCTCGACTCTCCTCCCATCTGTCTCTCACTTCATGCAGCTCCTCCCCCCCCCCCCCCCCCCCCCCCCTCCCCATCCATCCCATCTCTCACCCAGGCTTACTCCTCCTCCCCATTCTGACCTCCTTCTGTATCTCCTCCTCCTGCTCCTCCTTCTGTCATCAGGGGGCACGGTCTCAGGGTCTTCCGGTATGATGGTGCAGTGTGTCTACATAGCAGGGGCTAAGAGCAACTGCTGCAATCATTCTGTTACTTTACCATTACTATTACTTAAGCCCTGACTTCACCCATTGGGACTTAGCCATGGAAAGCCTATCCCCACAATATCATATTTACCATCATGTTAGATGATATCTGTGTATCACAACATCATGATTAACTTTATGCTATATGATATCTGTATATCCTAATATCATGATAAACATAACCCTAGATGATATCTGTGTATCACAATATCATATAAACCATCATGCTAGATGATATCTGTGTGTCAGGATATCATGATAACCTTCATGCTAGATAATATATGTGTATCCAAATTTCATATTAACCATCATCCTAGATGATATCTGTATATCACAGTAATCAAGATAACCTTCATCCTAGATGATAGCTGTATATCACGATATCATGATCAACATCATCCTAGAAAATATCAACACGTTATGTTGTATAACGAAAGGCCAACGTTATTTTAGGCTATGTGACGTTATGTCATAGTAGTTTATGTTGCGTTACGTTACACAATGTAACCTCACCGTGTTAAATCTCCTCCTGAGTCAAGACTTAACCCATGGTCAGGAGAGAATCAATCTCGTTCTACTTCCCACACCATCTCCCACTCCATAGGTAATTTCATCGTCACAAAATATCCATGTGTGTCCTTCATCCTGTGTCTTGGAATCAAATAATAGCTACTGTCTGCTCCCTCCTCCCCCACCAAAGCTGTTTATTCCTTAGAATTCCATGAATTGTTCCAGTTTCCCTGAGTTTCCCCTGTGTTTATATCTGTCTATGTGTGAATGTTTGGCAGATACAGAATGTAGGTATTTTTGCTCATGAGCTTTTGTATCTTTTCCTTTGTTTGTGTGTGTTTATCTGTCTGTGTGCGTGGAAACGTGTATCTCCTACTGTGTATTGAGTCTTTATGCCCTGACACCCCTGTGTCCTCTTCCCAGGCAGGAAAAACGGAGACGGAGACAAGACCTACGACACGTTGGACTTACCGAAGCGCACGGAACCATCGAAAGGTAAGCTTAGGATTTTGTCTCTTTGATTTCATGCCGTCACACAGTCTTGCACACACTCATACACGCACACACAAACACACAGGAAAATATATGAAATAACATATACAATTATTAAATTTAATTCAAGGATAAAAATAGTAGGATCAGCGATCCTTCAGACACACTCCAAGACACAGACAGACATGTGTGCTTACTAACACACATGCGTGCAAGAGGAGGAAGTTATCATAACCCATCAGTTTTTCGCTGGAGGGTATATTATGTAAAAAAATAGTAAAAGGAAGGAGAGCAGTGCACTCAGATGATATGCATTCAGCCACCTTCCTACCTACCTGCTTCTATCTTTTGTGCCCTGTTTTCTGAAAGAAACGGGGTTGTAAATCGAACCTATTTGCATCACTCTGGAGGTTTACCGAGGTGTTGCCTTGACACCAGCCATCAGCATTGTATTCCCGCTCTGACGCAGCAATTTTTTGGGTGTAGTATAAAGCTAACAAATTGATGCTAAACACAAGCTACTGTACAGTGCAAATTATAGCTGCTTTGTACTTTATGATGGGGAATTTAGTTTTTTTTGGCAGAAATAGAGACAATTTGTCCGGTTTCCTGCTGTTATTCACAATGTGCTGTCTTTCTGAACAACGGTTTGCCTGCAGGTACGCCTTCGCTGCTGCAGATACACAGCCATTATTGTGGTGATGGTGGGGAGAGATAGAGGGAAAACGTTGTGCCTGTTGGAGGAAGAGGGCTTTCTTGGGCTGGACAGACCTGCTAACAGATCATATTTAGTCCTCCTCTTTGAGTCCTGTTGCTAGCTACCACTGTCAAAAAACAGAGCCAGAGTACATCTGTTTTTCTATACTGCCAAACTGTCATTCTTCAAGCCCAAAAAACACTTGACATATATATACTATATATAGTATATATGTCAAGTGTTTTCTGTCGTGTTATAAACACCGGAACAACGACTAAATGGTTTCGGCGCATGCTTTCTCTCATGCACTTGCCTCCGGCAGACATGCGGACTGCTAAACTGGTTTCAAAAATAAACAGTTGCCAATCCACGCAGCAACGGGATACTGATGGTTTCAGGTTCATCCACTTATTAAAATGCACACTTTACAAGGGTGGAAAGCGCCAGCGTAGTGTGGATAGATGGCCGTGAAGGAGAATACAGATTCAGAAACACTAACTCATATCTACCGTGAAGTGGAAAATGGAAAACTTTTCTTCTTTGTTTGGCCAGCAATCACAGATCCTGCAGGGCACTGTAATGTGAGGAGGTGGTCTCGCATTATAACACATTTAGAAGTTTCTGAAACACATTGAATCATGGCGGCCATTTCAGGAGTAAAAAATAAACAGACGGACAATAAAGACGAAACGAGCTGGAACTGTAGGTTGACGATGTTGCGGCGGGAGAAAGCCTGTATACCCTGTCTTCAGACGTGGTTCATGGCTGTCCTCTGTGGAGTCTTGTGCCTCGTCTGTGCTCTCTCTCTGGTGTCTCTAAACGTCTTGGAGCGTCCCCGAGCATCTCTGAGCGCTGCCAGCCTCCTGCGCCTTTGTTTCCCCCTCGCTTGCCCAAAGACAAACTGTGACAAGCCATTGTGACAGTTGCGAAAACAAAACCAGCGTGCTGCAACAACGCCCACTGCCGCCTAGCCCCCCCCCCCCCCCCCCCCGCCCAGACACACACACACACACACACACACATAGAACCCCCACACCAACCCGCTCCCCGCTCTTGCCCACGGCAACTCAACGTGGCGTGAATGTTAAAAGTGATTTGATTTCGGGAGGTTTGAATATGAAAAGGGGGGCTTTGCACATTTACTACATTTGGCACAAATGCAATGCCTCATTTTCCAAGTGTGTAAAACCGAGATAAGCAAAAACCTAAGATATCAGTGAAAGAGCTTAATGCATCATCTCTTTTATCATTCTTATTATTGAGCTAGGATATATATAATGAAGAGGAGGGAACACATAAACATCCTTCAGACCCTTCTAGAGAGCCGTTCTGAAGTCCTGCATTATCCCACTGCCTTTCAATAACCCGGTACAGACTGTACAACAGTATACTGCACCTGTATCACTGTGCAGGATGGCTTTTCCTTTAATTGTCAGTGGTGGAAGAAGGTGATTTTGATAAAACTCCTTTGTGTTAAGAATCCATCCCTCGACAATTATCCTCTCAGGACAAAGCTCCATGCATGGCAGAAATGCATGTTTGCACTGCAGGCTTGTGCTATTTACTAAAAAACAAATATTGTAAACCACAGGGCCCTGTCAAAAGGCAGCCTTGCATAATGCTCGGCTAATGAGATTGAATTTACTCTCAGCGCCTAGAAAAAATAAATTACTCTGGACCTTATTGGCTCAACATCTCTTGAAGTTTAGCAATGTAGGTGTACATTATATGATGATGTTTGTATTTCTATTTGAATGGACACGGATGTGTGTGTGTGTGTGTGTGTGTGTGTGTGTGTGTGTGTGTGTGTGTGTGTGTGTGTGTGTGTGTGTGTGTGTGTGTGTGTGGGGGGGGGGGGGTGTGTGTGGTGCGTGTGTGTGTGTGTGTGGGGGGGGGTGTGTTTGTGTACAGGCATTTCCACTTGACAATTGTAGTGAGATGGTCGCGATTAGAAGAGTGTATCTGTCGTCTCATCTGTGGTCAAACAGAGAGTTCACGGAGGGGGCCAGACGGGGCTACCAGGAGCCAATGATTCATCTCTCTGTTTGTTTGTAGTTTGCACACATCTTGGTGTGTGTGTGTGTGTGGGGGGGGGGGGGCTGGTGAGTGTTTGAGATGGAGGAAATAAAAAAAGAATGTCTACCACAGAGGATACATGAGACTCATGATCCTTTGTTCCATATAAGATGGTAGACATATCAGATGCATTTAACAATTGCATGTGAGGTCATTTGCCAGCTGAATTGATCAAAGTCAACACAGTAAAATGCATTAAAGATCAGGTTGGGGTTAGCTGTAGTCTCAAGGTTACTAATGGCTTCAGGGCTTGAGATCAACTTCAGAACTATTTATTGCTTCATGCAATGTTATGCGACAAAAAGCTACGTTATGCAACATAACGCTATGTTATATCACGTAATGCAACATAATGATATGTTATATTGAGCTATACGTTGCTATATTTGTTCTTCCAGTTGCTTTTGTGGCTACTCAACTGTGTTGTTGCTAACATAGGCCAAGTGCTAGCATCATTAACAGTAGTACGTAACTGCCTGTAGAGTTATGGTCACCCCTATCCCCCCATATCCCAGCCCCTCATCTCCAGAGCATGAGGGAATGGGGGGAGAAGAAGACAAAAAAGTAATTAAAGAAGTGTTAAATGGGAGAGTTAATAAGGGAGCTGGCAAGCTTACAACCACCAACACCTAATTAATTGTACAATTAATGTAATTGTTTAATTCGAAAAAAATATTAAGCAATACATCAGGATGTGTGAGATGAAAGGAAAATAAGGGGGACATTGTTTGAAGGTAGAGATCTCTTTTTTCTCCTCTTTAAGCATTCAAAGCATTCCCCTCCCTCCGGATCTTGCTTCCAAAACCTTCCCTCACCAGATGAAATCTGGAAAAGTCACCAAAACAAACTTAATTGCATTGTTGGCAGTCCTTCATCTCCCTATGCCTCTGACCGCTTCCCTCTCTCTTTCTCTCTCTCTCTCCTTCTCTCATCCTCTCTCTCTCTAGCCAACTCTCGTTCTCCCTCTTTCGCTGTCTCCCTCATCATCTCCCTTTTTGTCCTCTATCCCCCGGTCCCTCTCTATCACGCTCTCTCTATTATACCCTCCCTCTCTGTGTATCTCACCCTCTCTCTCACCTTCTCTCCTTTGTTCCTCCCTCTATCACAATGCAGCATCGCCTGCCTCAAATCCTCTCTGGCTCTGCTAGTGTGTTATGAATTAATCTACGACAGACAAGATGAGTCAAAAATTGAAAAAACGTCTCCGCATTGGAAGACAAACCTTCATTCAGTCATTTTGGCTGCAATTTTATACGTGGTTCAGATATCGAGGCTGATTCGACTTAGCCTGAGGTATCTTGATTTCCAACACAAATTGCTGTGTTTGTGTTTGTGAATCATCAACCTTTATTTTACCAAGCAAGTCACCTAAGAACAAATCTTTATTTTCAAAATGCCTGGCAAGAGGCAAAACATACCTCCTGGGGGAACAGGGAGCTGACTGATTAAAGAAAATACGTAATTATATTTTCTAACTTTCAGGTGAGACAGACGGACGCAGAGACATTAGAGACAAAAAAACACATGAAAAGGCTAGTCTTGGCACAATAAACAGAGCAATTAAGCCATACGGTACAGCATCACAGATTACATATGCCAGCACACTTGACATGACAGTAGCAAATCCCTCATAGCAAAGGAGGATGCAAGGGGAAGAGGGGGTGGAGAACTAGTAGGAGACCTAAGTCTATGGATGGACAGACGAGGAGAAGATAAGGAGAGGGGGTTCGACAGTGCAGGCTGGGTAAAGCAGTACACACACAAACCTACACACACAAACACTGTGTGTGTATGTGTGCCACTTCCGGATTTTGTTCTAGTTATTGTCCCAAGGCCAACCTTTTGTATAGTGGCCCAGGGTCAGAAACTGTATGAGCAAGCAAACTGTTACCTTCCTAAACTGAAGCAGCAATATGACAAAAAAGAAAACTTGCAAAAATAATGTTCAATCCAGGCATTTTCTCCATCCGCTTTCTCACTGCTCATCATTCATCTTGGATGACATCGGAAACAAAGATGGCCGAGGCAGTTGTTTGCCCAGGAGAACCATAACAAAAATGAACAAAATACTGCCAAAGCAGAAATTGACTGTTTCTGGACAACAACTCCTGGCAGCTTGCTGTAGGGCCACAACAAAAGTTATGGTTTGACAATATCGGCATTTAGCAGTTGCAAAGGGACTGGTCTCATGGCAGCAGTGAACCAATGGAGTTGATTCAACGTTGGAGCTTAAACATCTTCTTCAGATTAGCCATATTAATATTGTTCCTGAGTCATAAACTTACCATAGAGTAGAGTACCATGTTATGTTAGACACATTTTCTCACTAATAATCTAACTGGCTCCATTTTACATCAATAATTAGTAGGTATTGGGTTATGCATCTTACCCATGGATAGACGGGAGATATTTGGGTTAGAAACCATAACCTTTCCGTTTGGGAGTAAAACTCACTGGGCAGTCTACCGTCAAGAGAGTCATAACGTTTGACGGTGCGAGTCGTCACTACTTTCACTACTTTGCCTTGCGTCTTGAAGGCGCAAGGCAAAGTAAAAATAATGTATGACAGCTGAAGGTTTGTCAAAGTTTGATCTGTTCATATTGGCGCCCGGATTGAGCTCCCTTCTGATATGCCCGTCAGGATAACCACATTAGCCTTGGATGCTATGCCGAGAGAAGCCACCCGACAGCAATCCGTTTGCGCGGCGCACTCCTGACACGCTACGGCCAAAAAACGGAATCAATTTCTCAAAGCGACGTGCATTGGTGATGCCAAAGCAGCGCTGTGTCAGGCTTAAAAGGTAGCACCATACAAATGAGGCAGGACAAGTTATATCTTGAGCGCCTACGTTGCGCCCCAAGCAAGCAGCAGAACTTTCCGTATAATTCACAACTGCAGACAAGTTTCTATACCATTTTGTTTTTTTATTTATTTATCTATTTACTTTGGTTCTGATGAACATAGAAACCTCATACCCAGATACCGAAAGTCCTCCTTCACTGAGTTGGAGTGTCTGTTTTCTGCTGTGTTGTCGTTGTCGCGAACAACTATCCCCCTCATCTCTGAGTGGAACACAGATATAACTCCTTGGTTCATACCAAACTGTTTTACCTCCACACCCTCCTACTCCTCCTCCTCCACCTCTTCCTTCACCTCCTCCTCATCGCCCTCCTCCCCCCCTCCTTCTCCTGTCCTCCAACTGTCACAATTCACATGAGTGCGCGACCAGACAGTTTTGACGTCAAACGGCATCGCTGGTCTTCGTACATCTGTTCATACACACACAGTCACGTATGTAACACGAGACGTAAAACACACATGGCTCTATTGACACACACACACACACATTGTGCAAAATACCTCGAGCATACCGGCTTCTCTGGCCTTTCACTCCCTAACTTTTCTGAACTCAAACTTGAGTTGTGTCTGGCACCATGCTCGCTGTCTATGACTTTACCTTGCCCTTGACAGGCCTGAACAGAAAGCAGCATCTAGCAATGCTTCAACAAGCCTTAAATGTCACCTATTTCCCCACCAGGTGTGACATTGATTAGCCATTACAAACCATTTCACAATCTAGCCTCTAGTGACATCACTCATGGGAGCATCCACCCAGATTTAGGATGAATAGATCAAGCTAATAGCACTCCCAGTGGACTGAACCAAATGGGATGCTCATCTATCCATCAAACAGCTGGGCAGTGACTCCCACGTATGATGTCACAAGAGGGTAGATCGTGAAATGTCTTGAAATGTCTTGAAATCTCTAATCAACATCACACCCGGTGGTAAAACAGAGGTCTTTTAATTTTTCAGCTTCTTCTGAGCCGGCCTAGCTAAACTATATCCCTGGCGTCATTGAGGCAGAACTCTGGCCGCATCAATGGCCACCACTTTGGCTATCGCGCTACGCAAACAACAAGGGGGGGGGGGGGGGGGGGGGGGGGGGGGGGGGGGGGGGGGGGGGGGGGGGGGGGGGGGGGGGGGGCAATTAGCATAATTACCCCTGGTCTGAGTTGGAGGTGTTAGCATCACGTTAGCGCCATTTCTTAGCACTCAATTGTCACCTCCTCCACTCCGCTAACCATCTTGTGTTCCTGGAGAGCTCTGGGGAAGTGGGATCGCAACACTACAAGCACTCAGGGTATATAGGATGGCATGGGTTAACAATAAGCGGTTATGTTTGTTTTATTGTAGGCTATAGTACCGCTTCTCTCGTACTATATTTGTATCCTGTTGTATTGAAAGCCATGAGATACAGCAAGTGAGCGCTATAAACAGTTTCAGTGGGAGGCCTAATGAGGACCAGCTACTGCATGCTTCATTATAGGAATACAAGCGCCTGGTCCTCATAAATAATCCTTTACCATAGTGTGTGTGTGTGTGTGTGTGTGTGTGTGTGTGTGTGTGTGTGTGTGTGTGTGTGTGTGTGTGTGTGTGTGTGTCGGTTATTGTTAGTGTCTGTAAATTAAACTTATTTATGGTTACCTGCAAGGTTGAGAGTGGTGCAGGTTTTTTTGCACTGTGTTTACATGTGGTGTTCCGCAGTATTAGGGGAAAATGTCTATCCCCATGAAAGCCTGTCGAGTATTTTTAGCATCGCTGTGCTTTCAGTGTTTTCCGAAGGCACTCCTTGCTGCAGGTGCATATTTATATATATTTATTTATCGACTTCCACAGTCAACACAGACACGAGTTGACATTTTTCCAGCTTAGGATAAAATTGGTACATGGTTAAATGGGACATGTGCTTGTGCCATAGCTTGCCTGACTTTAGGCGGGTTGGGGGAGGGGGACATGTGAAATACAAATATTTAACCACGCTGCTCATTTTAGTAGCATGACGTTGATGTTTCTCGTCTTAGAAATAATTTTAGAATTTTTTGAAAATGTGCTTCCAGAGGTTTTCATGGTGTGTAAGATATCCTGAACAGATATTTGATGTTAAGAGAAACATCTTTATTTAGCACCTGGAACTGAAGTTGGACTCGGGGGCGGGTGGGGGGGTGGCGGGATGGGGGGTTGGCTGAGGTCTCTGCAATAATTTGTTGAATCCTTTAATGACATCACCAATCATCCATCCAATAAGAAAACTGCAAGTGATGGTTACTGAGATGGCGATATATTTGACCCCAGCAGTTGTTCAGGCGTCGTGCGTAGCGTAGCAGCAGGAGCATTGGGTGGGCGGTGTTAGCACGTGAATAGCATTAGAAGCTAATTCATTGTGTCTGACTCTTGTGTGTGTGTGTGTGTGTGTGTGTGTGTGTGTGTGTGTTTGTGCGCGGGTGGGAGGTAACAGTGACAGAGACTGTTGGGATAGCAACAACAGGAGGGCCATGCCTCTCTGTAAACAATAATATTATGAAATATTATCCGTATGAAGTGTCTCGTTAGCATGGAACAGTTTACTTACACCTTTTACAATGTGGCCTACTACAAGTCCTGTTTGTAGCCAACGTGATGTGGAGTGGTTTGGAGTGATTTAAAAGTGTTTGGTTTTGCTGCTGGTAAAGAGGGCCTCCCTACTGTCTTTCATTAGACAAACAGGAGACTAATGATGTACACATTGCGGTGCTTGAATGCATGTGTGTGTCTGTAAATCGACCGCACACATACATGGAATGAGCATGTACATGTGTTGACCCCTTCCCCTTATTTACTTAACCCTCCTTCTTTCACACATGCAAAAATATGCACACAGGGGAGTACAGTGTGACCTTGACCAGAGGGGTTGTAAAATGGGGCTATGTTGTTCATCATGGTGTTTGTGTGTGTGTGTGTGTGTGTGTGTGTGTGTGTGTGTGTGTGTGTGTGTGTGTGTGTGTGTGTGTGTGTGTGTGTGTGTGTGTGTGTGCGAGAAAGAGAGAGGGAAGGGGGAGGGAGCGATGGAGCAAGAGAGAGAATACATGACCCAGAGAGGCAATCATTAAGACGCGGTGTCCATTTGGGTCGGAGGGGTCTCACGGAGGCCGTGGGGGTGATTGACTGCACAATGGGCTTCGACCCATGTCCGTGTGGGTGCATGCTGGCGTCTGCAGCTGCGTACTCCATGACAGCAGCAGGATTTCTGGATGTTCCTATCTTTTAACACCTGTGTGTGAGGGTATCTGTCTGTGCGCATTGCCTCAGCATACAAAAGAAAATGGTCCTCGGGGGGGGGGGGGGGTTCAGATAATCTCACACACACATCGCATCCCTGCCTCCGGTCACTGAGGAAGAGGAGCGATGAGGAAGAGGAGGCGGCCTACAACAGGTATTCAGGCAGGCAGGCAGCGGGGAAAAGCCTTCCAATCTCACGGCCAATCAAAAGCTTTCATCGTCACTCCCGCGCTCACTCCGGTTCTCACCTCGCCTCACGCAGCCAGAACCGCCGCCGCTGGTCGGAGGCGTGCTTGCGGTGAGGCATCTTTGAGGACACGCCATCCTGCCTGTCGTTCTCCTCCAGCAGCCATGGAGCTCTCCACAGGGGGCCTCCTCCTCCGCCACGCTCCCTGATATGCAGCGTGACATCCCAGCTGGTCCGATCCACCAGCGCCCTCCCTCCCCCGTCTCCTCCAGAGGGACAGGGGCCTTTAAAGCACCTCTGCTTCTCACTCTGGCGCCGCCGGTCGCCTCGGTAAATGCGATGCCTGACGTGTGTGCTCTATCGGTGACTGCAGACAGGATGGTGACGCGGCCGTCAAAGCGTAATAACCCCCCCCCCCCCCCCCCCCCCCCCACCCAACAGCCCCCGGCTGGTAATTATTTCAAGCACTGCACAGAACGTTATATGACACCGCAGAGCGACACCACAGCTGCATACAGATGTGAAAGGCGGAAACCAAATGCACCGGTGTTTCTTCTGCTCCGACGCCCTGACTCATTCGGGCGTTTTGTCAATTCCAGCCCCTAATCAAACCTCCAGCCTCAGCCCCCCCCCCCCCCCCCCCCCCCGCCCCTCATCATCATTATTATTATGTGGTTTCCAGAGTTTGCCTGAAGGCAAACAGCAGTTCTCAGACTTCCACTTCCTCCTATCAGTCTAGCTATTTGGCCAATCACGCACGCACGCACACAACCGACACACAGACCGAACTCTGCAGTCTGTGATGACTGCGCTTGCGTATGAAGAAATATGTGCGTATCCATGCGCACGCAGATTTACAACAAAACTTGGGATGATCAGTTGTTTCTCGGCTTGACAATGTGCATACTTGGGGAGTACATTTTTGCAAATTCTCCGATCATGCGTACGCAGGACAAGCGATAGAGTGCATAGGAAAATTACCATAGTAATGGCCAACATGTCCAAATAATGCGTTTGACCAACTTATACGGCGGCATGCGGCATGGATGTCTCAGGAGGTAGAGTGGGTTGGCTGGTAACCATAAGGTTGCTAGTTCGATCGCCAGCTCCTCCAAGCCAGAGTGTCGAGGTGTACCTGAGCAAGACCCCTAACCCTAACTGCTCCAGACAAGCTGGCTCTCGCCTTGCATGGTTGACACCGTCATCGGTGTGTGACGGTGTCAACCATGGATGGGTGAATGTTAGGCCATATTGTAAAGTGCTTTGAGTGGTCACTTGTTAGAAAAGCGCTATATAAATGCAGTCCATTTACCATTTTACCATATACAAATACAATTTCCCCCAAGGAGGTAGCCTGAACTCTTATGATACAACTGATGTAGACGTTTAAAGTAGGCCTGTTCGATAATTAAGTAAGATTGATCATTTCTCATCAGTCAGATCATTTGACTATCCTGCGCATTATTAAATTAGAGATTTTACGAAATTGTATGCAATTCCTGCAGCTGTGGGAGGTGAGCGAGACAAATGGCCGATCTAGCATTTTGGAGTGGGCTGTTGCATAAGACGTAGTGACCGTGTCTTCAGTCTCTCTCTCTTAAGCAGAGCCCAAGTCCTCTCCACCCTCAGGTTTTTGGCAACTTGCTCGTCTCTAAAGATATAGCAGGAGCTTCCCAGCCCTCAATAAGCTGCTTAATCCTTGCAATCCTTGGAAGTATCATCCCTTTAAGGACTATTTTATTTGTTTCCATACACATTGCCAAAAATCTAAAGAGTGATAGACTGTGGTCACCATCGGACAAAGAGTTCAACGACGGTCACAGAAAGGGAATGCGCTCTCCAATGATGCTAGCAATGCACATCTCCGAGTCCAGAGAACTTGGTCAGCCTCACTCACCAGTGCGGGGGAATGAGTGAGGCTAATAAGAGAATTATTGTAGTGCCTGTTTTGAGGTATATCAGAGGTTAAATATTTTTTAACCCCCAATAGGTAACTGTGCGGAAATAGTGATACTCCTATTAACGCGGAACTTCGTCACTCTTCCATTCCATAAAAAATGCATCATCTTTATTAATTATATTCATTCATAAATTTCCTTTGGGGTTAAATTGAATTTTTTGTGTCCACCGTATATGGTAATTTATGTGCATAAATGTATGGTCATGATCTAAGCCGGTCATGAGCATGAGGATATAAAAAATACCTGTATTTATCACGTTGCATTGCACACCGTTGTGTGCGTATGACAAGCATAAGAACACTTTATTGCTCAAATGTTTTGGTGCATAAGAAATAAAATATGACATGCATACGATAGACTTTTTGTCTGAACTGTTGATAGAGAAGGGTCCTGATTCCTCAACCTCACACCAATCTATGCCTGCATCCATCCTCTCCTCCTCCTCTCTGCTCCTTCTTCCCCCCTCGTCTCTTTTTCCTCTTTCTCATCTCTCCCCTCCTCACCTCTTCCCCTCTTCCTCTCATCTCATCTTTCAAAATATGTATTATTCAACATTAGCAATTCTCCATTTTGGCTTCGCTTCAACTCAAACTAGGATGGTTAGCTGGTATTAACCTACTCCAAGCTTACCAGTAGAACTGGTTTGTTTTGTTGATCAGAACTTAAACTGCTTGAGTAATCACACAGTGTGCTTCTCTATGAGGGTCTCTCTCTCTCTCTCTCTCTCTCTCTCTCTCTCTCTCTCTCTCTCTCTCTCTCTCTCTCTCTCTCTCTCTCTCTCTCTCTTCCCTCATCCTTCCTCTTTTCCTTGACACACTCAGGGTGTCTGCGTTTCTGCTCCCTTTGGTGTCTGGGAGCTGACGTGACTGGCCTGGATAATGTGCTCAAGCACTTAGGGGGCTGCTTGCTCACACAGTCACGCACCCATCTGCAAAGTCCCTGCACGCACCCAGGCAATGCAAATGCACACGCACAATCACACACACATGCACGCACACATGTACACACAAATATATAGACACAAATACACACACACACACACACACACACTGAATCTCACACTGTAATTCAAACACATGCACACACGCACATTGTAGTTCAAACCCCACATACACAACCCACAACACACAACACTCACAGGCACTAACTACTTCACAACTGTGGAGCACTCGAGGTTCATAGCCAGTGTGATTATTAGACACCAGGGGGACAGAGCTTCTAATTGCAACCCTCAGGGTAAAGCAGACCCGAAGGAAGACAGTTTCAAGGTAATTACCACGCAGGGAAGGTGGGAGAGAGCCTGCTTCTCCTCCTGGTCCAACAAGACCAGAGAAGAGCCAAGACAAGTCATACTGCTCCTTCTATACATGTGAAGACTCAGCAATGATGGGCAGAAGGTGAAAGGAGATCTCTACCTCCCTCTGCCTCATCCCTGTGGCTGGCACTCACTCTCTCACACACACACACACAGACACACTAAACTAATGAACAGATTTGTTAAAAGTGATAGAATGGGGTTCCCATAGCAACCTGCTGCCTCCTGTACGACTCCTCTCCTCCACACATTTTTCCGTCTTCTGCTTGATCTCTTCATGTTCATCCCCCTGTCTCTCTCTCTCTCTCTCTCTCTCTCTCTCTCTCTCTCTCTCTCTCTCTCTCTCTCTCTCTCTCTCTCCCTCTCCCTCTCCCTCCCTCTCTCTCTCTCTCTCTCTCTCTCTCTCTCTCTCTCTCTCTCTCCCTCCCTCTCTCTCGCTCTCTCTCTCTCTCTCTCTCTCTCTCTCTCTCTCTCTCTCTCTCTCTCTCTCTCTCTCTCTCTCTCTCTCTCTCTCTCTCTCTCTCTATTGTGTGCAGAACAAGGAGCCGATAAGGGGATGATCTGTGTAGTTCAACAGGTAGAACATGGCAGAGGGAGAGAGACAGAGATGTCTTTTAAATATTTCAATAAACTAGCACACAACGGCCCTCTGCACTGTTTGCTGGTGAACAGGTCCATGGTTAAAAAAAAAAACAGACAGAAATCAATTAAGTTTTTCGCAGTACCAAAGAACATAAACACATCTACTATAACATAAACACATCTACTATTGAACATCCACTGCTGCTTGTGTGTGTCAGGTGGCGGTGAATTGGCCAGTGAACCGCGCATGGGAAGTTATACACAGTTTCTTTCCCAACTCACTCGGACGGCCATTAGGGCCAGAACAACATGTTGTGATGAGTCATTTTCTAACCTACCCTGTCGATATTTTGTCCTCCTTTTCTATCATTGAGGAGAGAAAACATTTTGGCCTGACCGGGGTTTCAAAATAAACAAACAGACCCGTTCTTCACCCCAAGGCGGGTGAAATACTATTACATTAGCAGGGAGAGAACATTGGAAAGGCATCACATTACGGTGCTTCAGCCAGCCATGTGGCCGGCAGGTATGTTCTCTCATAAAGACCCAGAGAGCCTGGATAGAAATATGGCTCTGGATTGGTGCTAACCAGCACTACACGGCTGTTCAGCAGGATGGATCTAGCGGTTTGGGGGGGGGGTTGACTCCTACTCGAAAGGTTCTGGGTTTGAACCCCACTGTCCTCAGCATACGTGCAGGCACCCTTGTGCAAGATGCCCTCACCTCTACCAGCTCTTTATCGACGCGCATCTGAATTCACAAGTTGCTTCTGAGAAAAGCATCCGCTGAATAATAAGTAGTAGTTCCTGGATGAGTGTGAGAGACTTTGGCTGCCTGGCACGAACCCATTTTCCCATCCTTTTGGCACCGGATGGTATTATGTGATTTCCTACTCCCACCTCCTTCTCTTCTCCTCCCACTCCTCGTCTTGTGGGGGCCTAGCAGGCGCAAAACGTTTCCATCTGAAGCGAACTGGAAGGATCCTTGCTTCGTTACAGAGGAGCTGGTCAGGGGGCGAGCAGGGTAGGAGGGCTGGTTATTGTGCTTGGTGACAGAGAAGAGCATTCACCTATCTGTCTTCTGCCAGCTCTGGAGCCAACCTCCTGTGGTGGGCTTTAGCGAGGGAGAACGAAAGGGAGCAAGAGAGAGAACGAAGGGGACGCATACAGAAAGAAAGAGGATGAAGAGAACCACAGCCATCTCAGTCTCTTTTCCTTAACTTCCTCTTGCCTAATAGCTTCATCTCCTAACCTTTACCTTTCCCCTGTTCCCAGTATTGTATTACCTGCGGTTCATCTTGTGGTGGAGGATTTCTTATCGTAGCTCTCTCTCTCTCTCTCTCTCTCTCTCTCTCTCTCTCTCTCTCTCTCTCTCTCTCTCTCTCTCTCTCTCTCTCTCTCTCTCTCTCTCTCTCTCTCTCTCTCTCTCTCTTACCCCTCTCTCTCTCTCTCACCCTTTATTTCTCCCTAACCTTCTTTTGACTTTCAGCAACAGTCGGTGTGCCAACTTCTTTGTGGGTACGAAACCTACGCCACAGTGACTCGAGAGGGGCCAAACAAGCTGTGAACCCCTGGCTCCTGCTTGTCTCATGGGTGTGGGGATGCTGCTGGCGGTGGAGGGGGCGGGCTGGCGGTGGAGGGGTGTGGAACGGTCTTTGTGACACTTGGCCGGGCCCTCAACCCGATGTTATTGATGCGGGGTACGCAGCAAGGAGTGGGGGGGGGGGGGGGGGGAGGGGGGCTGCTCTTCTCGGATGTCCCCTCAGCGATGACGTCCCCAGTTTGAACCCGCCTTGTGGGTTTCCCCGAGTTACGGAACATCAGGCGCCATGCACGGTATCCCACTCCATCTGAATACGGGATCCGCTCTTGCTTTGCTGCATGCTGTGTCAAACACAGTCAGACACAGAAGAAATGACTTTTGGATTCATCCTGAAAGCGTGTTGATTTCCCCGCTCTGGACTGAACTCAGAGTTCGGCGGGTTTGATGTGGTTTATGATTTCTTTGAGCTATGCCACTGCCTCCCTTGCTCGACGGGCTCTCCATATATATTTCACAATTTGTTGTTGTTTGCACCGACCCTCGAAGGTCTTGCCTTCTCTTAACTTTCAGAAAGGCACAATTGGACGGGTGAGTAGAGAGGGGTTGAATATGCGAGGGTGATTCTCACATGTAGGAATGCGACTCACAATACCAACCAGAGAATTGTGGCCGCTGGAATGGTGTGGTTTATTATTTAATTGGCCATCCATGAGAGTAGAATGTGACCGCCCGTTCACACCCCCCGCCTCACCCCCCGGATCTCAGTACTTCTGTCCATCTCTCCTTTAGCTATTTAGTATTTATTTCTCTATGCTTCATGTTCTGTCTTTTTAAGTTTGATAGTGTCTCTTCCTCTCGGTCTGCCTGTATGTTGACATTTTACTAAGGGAAGGCGGTGAGTTTTTGACCAAGCATAAGCTACTCGATGATGACCACCATGTTTCAGGCTGGTTATGACTAACGAGGGGCTTTTGCTGAAGGCATGTGTGTCTGCATGTGTACGTTAATTTGTGTGTGCGTGCGTGCGGATATCACTGTGGTCAGCTGCCCAGGGGATGACGGTCGCCTCGGAGACTTGAATTTCTTCAATCATGAAGCATGCATTTGTGTATGTGTGTGTTTGTTTGGGGGGGGGTGTGTGTGTGTGTGTGTGTGTGTTTGTGTGTGTGTGTGTGTGTGTGTGTGTGTGTGTGTGTGTGTGTGTGTGTGTGTGTGTGTGTGTGTGTGTGTGTGTGTGTGTGTGGTGTATGGTCATAGGATGGGAATGTGTGTGTGTGTGTGTAACTGTAACTGTCTGCAGGCTTGTGTGTGCAGAGTGCACTCAGGGTCGGGTTTGTGGAAAACATATTTGATTACAGCTACTATTGCTATTTTAAAGATAAGATAAGATAGACACTTTATTGATCCCTTGGGAATACAAATTCAAATTCAATTTTAACCTGCAGTGCAAGACGTCCCTTGTTGTTTTGCATTTAATGTGTTGGATGGATATTATAAACTCGAGTTTTATACCTCAGTAGATCATAAAACAATGGTCTTTTTGTTCTTCTAAAACCATTTAGGAAGGATTACAAAAGATAAGATCTAGATTATGGATAGATAGGAAAAACTTGGGTATAGCGAGAAAATAATTCCAGTTATAAATTGACTACAACAGTCCCACATTGACAGTGTATGTCTCTGACACAAACAAACACACACACACACACTAACACACACACACGCAAGGCATAAATGTCGTTGTGCTGTCAGAAAGTAACCTTTGGATCGGCTGTCATTCCCATCCTATGACCATACACCACATCAAGGGAGACGAATGTGTTAGGGACCCCCATATCCACGACGCTACGATAAATATTCATCATATTGACATGGATCGTGTGACTGGCTGACATCTCATACAGCGACGAGGGGCCTGGGAGATTGAGTGTCTATGTGCACCATCGGGCTCTGGTGTGCAGAGTGGGCAACATACTGTCCGCGGGCAAAGGGAGAAGAGTCCAACGCAGACCAGCCTGCAGATGCACTGCCAGATGTATTATTTACTAGAAATAACCTGGGGATTTCTCACTGTCTTTCTCCTAAGCTGGCACCCTATAAGCATGTATACGCATGCACGTGTGCACACCAACACACTGCACCCATACACACACTAGAATATACTAGATACCAGATAGTGTCTATTGTCTTAGAGGGAAAGTTTAAATAGATTAAATCCATGGTTTGTTGGTGGGTGTATTATCATCTCTTGGTTAAGTTGCTTCGTGTGTGTGTTTCTATACTTCGGGAGCTTTGCGAGACACTTTTAACAAATTATGGACCAGACGCCCAGATTTAGAGGAGTACATTTCTGTTTGTTTTTGACTAATGACTAAAGAATCAAATCGAGTCTACTCTACTACACACTACACTATGTCATTGTGTTTGTTTTAAGACAAAAGGAGCTTTGAGTTACTCTTTGGGGTTTTATACTAACTGAACCCTAAGCCCTCTTTTCCACGCCTCAGTGTATTCACCAAGGGGGACCATCAGCTGTCATCAATCAAACATGGCTGCTATATAACATCGCTGCCCGCATGTTACAAGCTTTTGGAGAACAAGAGCTGTGGACATGTGGAGCCCGTACGGGGGGGGGAAAGTTGTTTTCTTTAATTAGAGCCCAGATGACCTTCATCAAAAGGCCACTGAGCATCTATATATTAGCTGTTACTGCCTTCGGGGGAAAAACATGTATCCTAAACTGTCAGTGCCTGTTCTGTTTCCCCTCACGTTGTCAGGTGAGTCACCCAGAATTCATAAGACTGTCTGAACCACTATCAGAAGAATTGACCGCCCTTGAAAACTGTTTAACAGCAGTTCACTCACTGCCACAGATGAAACACACCTGACTCAAATCAAGGAGGAGAAATGGGAGAAGGCAGCGGTGTAGTGTTCAAGGTGTTCTTCGAATGACTGATGGTCGGGGTTGTTTTTGTTACATGTCTGAGTAGAACAACGACACGCGTACACTCGTAGAAAATTATAATTGATTGAGTCTGAAACAGACTCCCGACTCGCTGCCTTTAAGTGAGTACTTGCCTGGCACACGCAGGGCAATGCATCGTAATGTGATGAATTGCTTTGCATTGAGCTGGTGAAAGTGTGAACAAACGTTTCCCCCCCCCTCTGGGGACATTAAAGCTCAGCTGGGGAACACCTTGGGTTTGTCCTCGCCTCAACAGGGACTCCTTTGTTCCCTGATGGGGGGGGGGTTGATGTCGTTCTCTCCCGTCGCAGTGTTTAACCGAATTGATTGTGAACGGCGAACACCCTGTACATCGCTTGTGTGTTGTTGAAACAACAAGATGTATCAGAAGAATGGAGAGCGCCGTGATTTGTTTCAGCTCTTTCTCTCGCTCCGTCCCGCCCCCCACCTGCCCCAGGCCCCCGCAGGCTGCGCCGCATCTGATAACACAATTAATCCTGCGTCATGCGTCTGCGCTCGTGATTGGACGTCGGCAATACACCAGGCGTACAGGATTCTCTGAGTGTAAACACAGCTTCATCGGATCCAATCAATAACTTCCTCGACGTGTCTGTTGATCAACTGACCAATGATGTTCTATGACTAATACAAGAATAGATTGTGCTCACCCTGGAACTTCCTGTTTCCTGTGTCTGCCACTACACACACAGTCTGAGGGATCTGCTGCTGAACCCCGGTAGAGAGCCATAGATTCCCTCACAGTAATTGGCTTGTCTGTCTCCCCTGAGAGTCTAACGTGTTTTGTGTTTGTGTTTGTGTTTTTTTGTGTGTGTGTGTGTGTGTGCGTGCGTATGTGTGCGTGGGTGTGTGCGTGTTTGTGTGTGTGCGCACGACTAGGCTTTGAGCTGCTGTACCAGCCCGAGGTGGTGCGTCTGTACCTGTCTCTGCTGACGGAGAGCCAGAACTACAACACCCTGGAGGCGGCCGCCGGTGCCCTGCAGAACCTCAGCGCCGGACAGTGGACCGTGAGTCGATGGAGATAAACACAGAATGATGGGGAAAATATGGGAGCTACTTATACTCCATCCGTGTGGACCTTGAGTTCTGGCAGAGAGGTATACAGGGAGAGAGCAGGGGAGCGATATAAAGATGTGTATATATAGAGGGAAGGGGCGAGAGAGAGAGACTTTCCAATTGAGAGATACTTATACGGCATCAAAAACAACTCCAAACTCATGCATTTTTCCCTGAAGGCATAACTGCCCTCAGGAAGCCAACAGTATACATTTGCTAAAGGTGAATATGATTACATAACTGCCATGTATCATTGCTATTTACTATAAAATGGCTGAAATGGCTCCCTTTCCAAAGTAATATTCAGTTACAAGTCTGCCCACGTTTTATTTTCCCTATTTCAGAGATACCTTGAAGCATTTGTCTTGTATATTGGTTGGTTATTTAAATCCAATGTCTCCTATTGTGCCGTTTGAAGCAATCAGAGTGGAGTAATGAAATGGTGAACTGTCAGCAATTTTTTTTTTACTATTAGTAATTTTTTGTTTAGACTTGGTTATGGTTACTTGTTCAGTGATACCTACCTATTGGGGTTTGAACCCAGAAGCTGGGAGTCATACGCCCTAACCCCAAGACTATCCTGCACGGATCAACTATTTGAAGCAACAAAAGTTGTACTCTTTGCACAGACCACCATCTTACCGATCCAAGGGCAACACGCCTGTTGATTTGTTCCAATGTGTCTCAGAACATCAATATAACTTTTATGTTTCATTTGTTATTCGCCTGTCTCTATAGGTAAAATAATCTTGTCAGTACAAGAAAACAATAAATGTGTGTTGAAAATAATAATGCGCAATAATTATCGATTATGTAAGCCACGGTGTCTACACTTGGCCGTTCATCTCAATTATTGTGCTTTTTTGTTTATTCCAGCTTTGAATGTGCCACTTTGGTACTACTTAGTAGAAATGGAAACTCAGTAGGAGCTCAGTCGCAATTGAAACATGATTTAGCAAAAGCATCTACATTTTGAACAGTTGCCTTTTTCGAGTATTTATGAGCCAGCAAGACATCTTGATTTCCTAACTCTTCACCTCCTGTCATTCTCGCCCACTGAACACTTGGTATTTTTAATAATTCATCAGCAGTATTTCTTGGCTAAGTTTGCCAGTTTCAGAATATTCAAAATATTTTTCCATCAATAAACCGCAAGCAGAACTCGCGCCAAAGCACTAGAGCTAATGACATGTGCAATGCAGTGGTACAGCATAATATCATTCCATAATAAGGCAGATGCCCATTATTTGGGCATCATTTAATATCCTCCTGCTAATTCTTCCTCAGTCCTCACCTGCTCCTGACCAGATAATTGATCATCCGTTTCTTTCTAGGGTTACTACTGCCCCCTAGTGGACGGCCTTGGGTCTCTGTCCAAAAGTAACCTTTGGATCGTAATATTTAACAATATTTTATATTTAATTTAGAATATTCTGACATATGACATATAAAAGTAGCTGAAATATAAAAGTAACCTGTGGTTTCTTTTATCAGCCCCCTTTTTTGTTGGACTCCTTTTGTTCGATTTCATAGAAAAAAAGGAGTTGTTCTATGAAATCCTTTATTCTTACCAATCCCCAGGGATCCACTGCTTGCCGTAGTACTATGCTCACTGCCCGTTGTCTGTGTGTGTGTGTGTGTGTGTGTGTGTGTGTGTGTGTGTGTGTGTGTGTGTGTGTGTGTGTGTGTGTGTGTGTGTGTGTGTGTGTGTGTGTGTGTGTGTGTGTGTGTGTGTGTGATTGTGTGTGTGTGTGTTTGTGTGTGTGTGTGGGGGGATGTTATGTGTGCCTGTTATCCGTCCAAGCTTGACATATTGAGAGCTATATGCTTCGCACATAGTCTACATAGGAGTATGGTTTTTGTTTTTTCCTTTTTCTTTGTACCATGTAAAATATTATCAACTGATTGAAATATCAACATTTAGCATCCATTGATAAAATAAAATGTGGTCAAAGCTTTTTTGCTAGTGGCCAAGGAAATGTGATCACTGACAGAAACATTTACCAAACATTTCTTAATTTAATATAAATGTTTTGAATGAATTCCACTGCCAAACCAGGTTGTTCATTGTTGGCCAGGTTCCTCAGCTGATGTCCAGCCACCATACATCTAGGAAAGGAAGCTGTTGGGGTTGATATTGTTGAAAAGTAAACCAAGTGGACTCCCCCCCCCCCCCCCCCCCCTCCCCATGTCTCTCCAGTGGTCCAACTACATCCGGGCAACGGTTCGGAAGGAGAAGGGTCTGCCCATCCTGGTGGAACTGCTGCGGTCCGACTCGGACAAGGTGGTCCGTGCGGTGGCCATCGCCCTGAGGAACCTATCCATCGACCGCCGTAACAAGGACCTAATCGGTAGGATGCCCCCAGGATGATGATAATGGAGTATTATACTGACAGCCATGGCCTCAACTTGTTCTGATAATGACTCGTGTTGTTGTATCACTGCAGCCACAATGAAACGTCCTCTACAGAGACATTTCCCTGAACTTATTGTATACATGAAAGGTTTAATTTATCGACGTGCACGTTTCCTGTTTCTACCCACCTTCTTCTAAATTGTATATCCACATCCATATAAGCTCGTACCTAGAGTGTCCTCTTATCCACCTAACTCAATATTTTACACCAAATTCAACCAATAGAGATTCTAAACTCCTATAAGAGGTTTTTGGACGGTAAAGGCCAAAAGAAAAACGTGTTCCCACCGGAGAGTAGAATGGGTCATTATTGTCCTGGGGTAAGGTGATGCGTTGTCTCACGTCCCATGGTACCCCGGGGCCGACTTGTTTCGTCCACAGGCAGCTACGCAATGCGCGACCTGGTGAGCAACCTGCCCAGCGGCCAGCAGCGGCCCGCCAAGAACCTGGAGGAGGACACGGTGGTGGCCATCCTCAACACCATCCACGAGATTGTGACGGACAGCTCGGAGAACGCCCGCTCGCTCATCCAGGCACAGGCCGTCGAGAAGCTGGTGGCCATCAACAGAACCAGGTGCTTCAAGCGAGGATGTTTGTGACGACGATAGACATGGTCGCGGATGTCTAGGGGTTGGGGTTGTTGGGACTCAAACGCAACACAGTGACGGTATCCTTGAGCAAGATGCTGTACCTGCTTCTGAATGACATGTGTCTATTAATTCACTACAAGGGAGTTTGGATGAAAAAAGCACCTGCTAATTGACTAATTGGTGAATTCGGAGATGCCTCTAAGATCTTTAAGTGTCTCTGAATCTGTGCAAAATCATCTATTTTTATTAGGTAGCAATGTAAAATAGCCAAGGTATGTTAATTTATTTATCTGGGTCTGATTACCCTAAAAAAAACATCCCAAACTAAACAGCGAACAGGTATGCAATGTTTTCACAACCCTTCATGGCTCATTTCTTCCTGAATGTTTATTTTTTGCATACCATTGTTGTCTTCATCACCTGAAACATATGGAGTACTTGGAATATATACATTAGCATTCATGTTCATGATTAAATTAGTCTCCCATGGGCTATTTATCACACTAGCTCATACATGTAATTATGTGTTCCTGCATGCGCCTAGCATAATTAGTACTCCTATTAGCATTCAGGGAGGACGCGCCACTGCATCCCTAATGCCCTCTGATAGCTTGCTGCTCCCCTTTATAGCCCCACACCCTGCTGAGGTATCCCAGCACATGATAGATTAGTGAACAATTTTTACATTTACAGATCCTTGGTAATGTAAATACCTCTACCTCTGAAGCCATTCGATGTTTCAGTTTTGTCAGGTCGTTTTATTGCGAACACTGCCCGACAACCGAAGCATAAAAAAATATGGCACAATAAATTGGTACTTGAACTTGACGTTTCTCAAGAGGGTATATATCATATCTAAATGGGCCGTCTTGTGCACTTTCTCAAAATCCCAAGATCAAAAGATCCAAAAGACTTTGAAAGTTCATTCTTTTCTACTAATTTTGCCAAGTATTGATCATACAGTTGTCTGTCGCCATGCCGATTACACAACACACACACACACACACACACACACACACACACACAAACTTCACTCTGGGCCAAATGGCTGTGTTTTCACTCACTCACTCCCCCTGAGATTGGCTTTCTTTGAAGTATCCACCCCCCCCCCCCCCCCCGCCTATGTAATTAATAGCAGTGGCTCTCAGCGAGATAATCAAAGGAAACGTGCGCGCCGCTGACTCCTACGTGCACGGGCCTGGCTCTGAATTAAAAGCCCGACCCTGGAGCCCCTTTGGGAGACTCGATGTGAATAAATCAGTTGATTGCGCAGGAGCGAGCGGTACCAACGCTGACTTAACAACGTCTGACGGCCACTTAGTTGCTACATTTCCTTCTTCGTTTACACCTCTTTTTCAAAGGGGTTATTCTGTTTTACTTCTTCCTCCTCCTTCAGCCAATCGTCACGTGAAACCAAGGCGGCTTCCCATGTCCTGCAGACGGTGTGGGGCTACAAGGACCTCAGGAACGCCCTGACCAAGGACGGCTGGAACAAGAGCCACTTCCAGGTAGGCCCAAAGGGTCTAAGCCCCGCCCCTTCCCCCATGGAGTAGCCGTTGCTAACCTGCTAGCTAATGTATAGCATATTTCCTTGACCCTTAGGCCTACCCTGCTTCCCACCGCATCAAAATAAAAGGCATAAAAAGGCAAGAAATATTTTGCAGGTTGTAATAATTAAAAACTAAATAGCACTCATTAATAAATAAAGATGTTTGTAGTTGCTCCAGTATTGATTTTATGCTTTGAATGTGGTCAGCCTCACTTTAAGCCTCTGCTAAAAATAATTTATGTGAATTTACAGACCCAGAGGACTTTGATTCGTTCACATGTGCCTTGGTTCAAACTACACAGCTCATATTACACCCAGGTTATTGTATTTCTGTCTGGGAGTAACCCTTGCGTTGTTTAATTTCTAATATAACAGAGTAACTGCTTCATGCTTGTGTTTCCATGTGCCAATTTGGAAACTCCACAACTACAAAGAAAATGACCCCAGCGGCAATGACGTAACCGTTTCGAAACTCAAGGCTGTCCTACTTATCTGTCCGCCCTTCCAGCCTACAGTTGCAGCAACCCCTAAATCAGCCAAAAACGGCAAGCCTGGCTATGATGACACCACCCTGCCCCTGATGGAGAAAAATCAAGGTCAGTGTGACCACTTTAGCTCTGCCTCAGACCTAACCTTGGCCTTAACCTATCCCTATCCCGAACCCTGGCATCCAGGCCTCATAGTGTGTCTCTGTGTGTGTGTGTGTGTGTGTGTGTGTGTGTGTGTGTGTGTGTGTGTGTGTGTGTGTGTGTGTGTGTGTGTGTGTGTGTGTGTGTCTGTGTCTGTGTTTGTCTGTTTTGTCTAGTTGGATAACCAGATGGTAGACATTTTGGAGAATAAAAAATGTAACTGAGCCAGCTACTCCAAATGGCTGTCAAAGTTTGGCTACAAATAAATGTTCTGTGAGTGAGTGCTAGCATGCATGAGTATTTGTTTGTATTTGTGTGTGACCCCTTTTTCCTCTTGACAGGATATTCATAAAGTTTTTAGCTGTTAATGGAATCTGAACAGCAGGATCAAAGAGATGTGTGCTGTTGTCTAGTAGTTAGCGCACAATAAAATCACATGCATAATGCAACATATATCAGAAGAGAATGATGCTTTGATGCTTGGTTTTCAAAACTTTGTTAACATGATGTGTTGAGTGAGCCCAGCGACTCAAATTAACTTGATTTTACAACCGTTTTTGTAATACTAAAGCACTATGCTACCCCTTGACCTATAAAATGTTAGGATGCATAGTTTCCATCTGCCTGCAGTGGTACATTACACTTGATCAATCCCTGAAAAGTACATGCCACTACATTTGCACACATGACATTAACAACAAGTATGACCGTGCATGATGTGCTCCTGTACTGACTACCTTCCTGACCATCTTACTGTCAGGATTGGCTGGTATGCTAAAACAAAGGACCTGGCCTAGCCTTGTTAGACAACTCTGTTAACGGCAGGTCACCTCAGACCAACCCTGCCAGATCACACGGCAGCAACCAGGAGACATGGGAACCCAGGGTTTGGCTCAGCTCATTCCACTCATTACTCCCTGGCTGTTCCTCCATGGTACCGTGCTCATTGTCCCAATCAGCCGATCCAGAACTACAGGGCCCTTTAGTCGTCTGTAGAGCCTTGTTGAGGGCGGGTGGGCTTGCGGGTGGATTTGTTACTGCGTGGAGACATTTAAAAGTCGATTAAAACTAATTGGGGGCGTGGTTAGAGCCCTAACCACGTAAGCAGTATGTCTTGTAATGCCCCGAGTTCGATTGTTGTCTCAGGCTGTCTCTCTTTTATCCCATTAACTTGACTATCTTCAATGTCCTGTCCAGAAAGGCATAAACACCCATAAGTATGCCTAATAAAGGAATGGCTCGTTAAAATATGTATGCATTAAAAACATACAAATGTATGTAATGTAATTGTGAAGTCTCTGTAAATCCCCCACGACCAGTTCTTAATGCCCTAAAGCCATCTGTCAGACTGTCACCACCGGGCGGGTTAAATCACTCATGCTAAGGTTGGTGTTGGAGCGTGGCCAGGGGCATAGGGGGCCCTGGGGGGGGGGGGGGGGGGGGGGGGGGCTGGGGGGCCAGGGGAGCTGTGTCACAGCTGGAGGTTATAATAATGGTTGTGGTAATTCTCTGTGTTGTTAGATGGATACACCACCATCGACCATAGGGAGAAGGAGTGCAAGTACAAGGCTGTGGACCCTGAGGACCCAACAGAGCATGAGCCCTTAAAGGTACACACACACACACACACACACACACACACACACACACACACACACACACACACTCACACTCACACTCACACACACCAAGCACACGCGATGAAAAAGGTGGCAGCCGTCTAGGAGATAGGGGATCTGTAATGAAACGGCTTGTTAAAATGTGTTCTAGTCCGTCCTTCAGTCCCTCTCCCATCAGCCCCCCCCCCCACACACACTTGATGTCACCAGAAGTGCTGCTCTTTGTCCACGGCGGCCCTCATTAGAAAGCTCTTCAGCACATCTTAAAAGAGGCTGAAAGTTGTCAGTCTCCCACCACCTCAGCAGACAAGGAGCCACCAGATACTTGTGTGCCAAGTTTGCCTTTAGCGCTAGGCAGGCCAATTATTCAGAGGCTGATTACAATAAAGGCGACCGGAGGAGACCTAGCCTCCCCGGGAAAATATGTTGCTTCATTATTGAGCGGCTGTCCGTCAGTCAAGCGGCCAAACAGGAAACGCGGCACGCTCGAGGGAAGGGACTTATCTGCCAAGGCCAGACCGCAGCCTGTTTAGCTGGAGTCACGGCAGTGGGTCTCAAACGCTCTAGTTTTCCTTCTACTGATACAGGAGACCAGTGCAGGAGCTATTGTGCAGGGTGTTTTTTGTCAGGTCCGGATCTATTCACTGCACCCACCCCCTGAATGCAACTTCCTTGGCTTGTTTAAGAAAAACAACTACCTCCAGTTTTTGATTTGCATGTCACAACTACTGTTTGTAATCACGTGTCCACTTTTCTTTCTCCCTAAAGCACAGAACTAACACTGACTACCCCGGCTCAGTCCGCTATCAGGACTGTGTGTTGTATTATTGAACTTTCACTGATCTCTTTTTTTTTTCTTTTGCCGTTTGTTTGGTTTGGATTCAACCCCTCCTCCCCCCCCCCCCCCCCCCCCCCCCAACCTCCCCCCCCTCTTCTCTCCATGGTCACAGAATGACACTAATAGGAAGCACTACATTAGGGGTAACAGGCCCGCCATCAGTCTGGTGGACGCTTGTGACGTTAAGCCCCAGCCTGTTGACTCCTGGGTCTAAATGCATGCCATGGTAGGTCTGAGAAGATGATGTCACCAAAGACAAACCAACCGCCCTCATCTCCACCTGCGACCCCTCACCCTCACCCTTACCCTCACCCTCACCACCACTCCCGAACTCACTCACCCCCATCACCCTCCCCCTTACCCAAACCCTTATCCTAATCAACCACCCTCACTAACGCCTTTAGCTTGTAGCTTAGCATCACCATCACTTAGAGTGTTTGTCTGTTTATTTACTCCGGCTCACTCCCTGACACTACAGTGGGCAGCCATAGAAGATCGCCAAACCACCGTGACTCATGTTGCCGTCACTTCAGACCACTTCTGATAAAAATTTCCCTGAGCATTATTTGGACTTCATTCCCAGCCACCTCTCTGCTCTGCAACATGGGTGTCGGCGTGGGTCATCAATAGTCATTATTAGTCATTTCATGTTCCTTGAATCTAATTGAAATGGGCGCCATGTTTTTCATGCGCATACCATATGATTTTAGTAAAGGAGAATCATTATGGTCCATCTCGAAATTGTTCACAACTACAAGGGAACTGAAATGTCATTCCTCTCTCATCATAGTTTCCATTTTCTACGTGATACATTTTGGTCTGATATGAGCTGTGTTTTGTGTATAGCTGTGTTTGTGTTGTGATAGTTTTCGGTTTAGAGATATAAAAACTCTATTAGAGGGGGTTTCATTCCAAAACAAAATAAGTTCAGTAGAATTAACCAAAAATATAAGGCCCTCTTTTAACATTGATATATGCATGCATTTTGAACTATTCTTTAACCAACATATTTTTATTTTTCAAACCCAAAAGGATTGTCATTTTGGAATGAAACTCCTTAACATATGTTATATCTGAAGATGTTTCTGACGGTGTGTTCTGTAACCCTGTTCTCCAGGCTTAGAGGAACCACATCCCCACATCCCAATGTGAGGCCCTCTCACATCACCACTGCCATCCCACACAGAGCTCACCCTGGTCGCCAACTCTGCAAGCAGACTTTGTAAATGGACAAAACTAATCAAAAAACACAGGCGCTCCTGAAAACGTGGTCGACAAAAACATAAAATCAATGAGTTTAAAAAAGAAAAAGGCGACTTCTTCTACTACTACTTTAACTTCATATCAACATTCCCCCTGAATGCCGCGGCCACAGCGGTCTCTCTCGTTGAGGAAAAGGAGGAGGAGGAGGAGGAGGAGGAAGTGAGGCATGGATGAAGGCGATAAGAATACGAAGATGAAGGATATTGAAATTGGCATAAAAAGGTGGACATGAAGCTATAATGGGCTAGGGACCGCTACATGATGGGGGCAAGAAAATAAGGTATTTTTAAATTAGGTTTCAGCTGCTAGATAAATCAAAAAGCAGATAACGTTGTTTTGACATTTAATGCGTCAAATCCTATCCTAGTTTGAAACCCCCTCTCTACCCTTTAGAAATTGTGATTATGATGTTATTGGAAATCCTAAACCGTTGTGTTTGTCCATGAAGGCCATAGAAGGTTGGTAGCAATGTGGGTGGTAAGTGGAGCTTGATAGACGAAGATAGATAGAGAGAGGGAGAGAAAGAGAGAGAGAGAGTAGGAGAGAGAGAGAGAGAGAGAGAGAGAGAGAGAGAGAGAGAGAGAGAGAGAGAGAGAGAGAGAGAGAGAGAGAGAGAGAGAGAGAGAGAGAGAGAGAGAGAGAGAAACAGAGCGGGAGAGGAAGAGAGAGAGAGAGAGAGAGAGAGAGAGAGAGAGAAACAGAGCGGGAGAGGAAGAGAGAGAGAAACAGAGTGAGAAAGGAAGAGAGAGAGAAATTAGAGAGGAAGAGATTTAGAGAACTGTAGCACATCCACACCAGCCTGCTTTTGCAGACTTCTAAACTATTCAGTTCACTGTTTCATTAATACAAATAAGAGAGCAAATAGGCCAGGGCTTACAGCCGTTTCATGGAAAGAATAATGACTTCATTTCAAACAGTGAGCAGAGCCAGGGTGAAGAGGAGAACTCATCACTCGAGTCTGACAGCCAGCGGTTGCTCTTTGCCAATGAGTACGCCATGAGTGTATTTCAGAGGATTTAAAGGTGTTTATAGTCGACAGTGTGCTCTAGAAGGAGAGAGGCAGGTGTGGATGCTTTGGCTGTTGAAATGACAGCCACGATAAAGCATTTTATATTTTTGTTGGGTTTTATACAAATGTATATTGGGGTAATGAAGATAAAAAACGAAAACGGAAAAATGAAGTGAAAAAGCGCCGGAGACCATCTTCGTTGTACATTGATCACAGATCCATTCGTCGAGGAAGTTCTGTGTTTGTGAACAAAAAAAACAACTGTTTACCCGTAGCTCACGTGTAACAACTCATGTCTCGTCATGACAATTTCTCACTTATTTATATATTTGTATTGTTGAAATGCGACAAACAAAAACGGATGCGACGCATCGACAGTGGTTGTTCCTTCGACGGCAATGAGCTGAGGGTGGAGCTGGCAGGTCCCCATCAGGTTCTCCACGCCCAGATGTTTGTATTCCCCGCCACTCAGCCACCATAGGAGGATGGATGGACAGGGAAACCGCTGGTATAGAATAGCCGGGAGACAGCAGTGCCCCCCCCCACCCCCCTTTTCTCCAGAGGATCCCCTGCTGCACTTAGATTAAGTTACCGACCAACAAAACCATCACTTGATTTCACTAATGCATCGTAATAGAAAAAAATATATATAAATATATATATATTTCAACCTAGCATGAAGGAAATTGTACAGATGTTTATATTATATTCTATCCAAGTGCCACATTTTGGTTTTTTCTTTTCTTTTTTTGTTTGTTGTTTGGTGGTGTTGTTGGATTTTAACTTTGTTCATGTGTAGGGAAGACGGACACATGTATATATGTGCCAGACTAAACTAAACAATCTCAAATGAGTTGCTTCACATTGTAAAAAAGCCAACCACACCACGGTCACTCGCATATAAATATATTTTTTCTATGTTTTAGTGTGGGTAGTTGGAAAAGTAGGATTGCAGAGCTAACACACTTGCGTTTTGTTTTGTATCTGTCTGTTTTTGACTGAACAGGTTGCTAGTAACATAGTGAAATATCACACGCTTACTCAATGCAAAGTCCTGTGGCGGTGCTAATAGTCTGACAGAGTGCTACAAAGTGACATTGTAATCCACTGTAGAATCCCTACTGGCTGTGACTCACTCTGCATAGGGTCGGGGTGGGGGGGGGGGGACAACAGAGAAATGGCCAGGACAGTTCCACCCATACGTCTGCTATGGCATGTGCCTGCATTGGAGTCAGAATTTTCTTTTGTGATGTGATTTTATAAAGCTTGCATATTTTACACAGTGTTTACAAAGACGTACGATGTGCTATCAATAAATACGAATAAAAAAATCTATGTTTTTCATTTCAGTGATGCAGAAAAAAAGAACTATCCTAGCATCCCTTTTCTATGTGCTTTTTTGGGGTTTTGTGTGTGTATGTGTGTGTGTGAGTGTGTGTGTGCGCTCTCATCGCACATATTACTATATTACTACATCCTATCGCAACCAAGAGCCCCTAAACATTTTGACTGACCTTTTGCTGACCTTATCCCGAGCATCCCTCCACTGCGCAACACCACAACCAAAGGAACCACGCCTCGTAGGCATACAAACCCCACAGCTCAGCCGGCAGGAGGGGGTCTGGTGGGGTGTACACACCACTGCTGTACAACCACTGAGCTCGGAGGCGGAGGGACTGTGCTGTAAATGCGAAAGCCAAGGCGTATACAGCTGACCAAAACTAGCTAGACCCTTCCTGTGTAGATAAACGCCATTGTTTAGAGACGGTCGTCATACAAGTAACTTGTACTAAGCGGTAGCAGACGTGTTTGTATGTACCTATCATGTGCCTTAATCCTCTTTCCATGGTAGATAAAAAATAAATAAAAAGATAACTGTGTTTTATAAGACATTCTTGCTCCACTCACTGCCATCTCCCCCCCCCCCCCCCCCTCCCTCCTTTAAAGTAAAGGCCCTCATTTCAATCATTCGGTCACTCATTGACACATTCGCTCACTCTGTTACCCTTGTAGTCTAGACTGTTGGTGAAGTTTTTGCCTTTTATTACAATATATTAAAAACTTTTCAAAACACTAGATATTTGGTTTCATAGAGAAGTAAAAGTTGTGAATGCTTTGGTAGCCAGCAGCCGATGCCACAGTGACAGAATGTATTATGTTGATTTTACTAATATCCTGAGGCAAGTTTACGCTTGTTGAACATAATGGAAAAAATAAATACTGGTTTGTAGAGTATACATTTGGTGTGTTTTCAATAAATCATGCCTGCAAAAATGTGTTTGCTTGTGTTCACTATATTCAACCCGAGTTTCAAATGGAATTGAAACTGCAATATATTAGGTGATTAATATTATTTATTATATATTGATACACTTAACTAAATTCAACACATCAAATGTGATCTTCATCACTTCATCACACACTTGCAAATGGAAGATTGGCATGTGCGCAACTGCCACCATTGAAAGATTGGTGGCAAGATATTGCACTACTTGTGATAAGACATTTTGTATGTATTGTGATTTACTGCAATGTTGTCCCCAATGATGATGAAAGTAAATATTGCCATTGACTGAGCTTCACAGACACAATGAAATCCAGTTTTAATGGCATGATGCAAATCTATTGTTGCGTTGATGAAATGATTTATGTAAGTTGCAAAAAAAAAATCATTCTAAAATACACATCTCCTTTTACATTGCTCAGATGTGGATTCCTTTGCGGCGCTTATGGAATGGCTACATCGTTGTCTGGAGTGGATAGGATAAGAAAGTTAGAGGAGAAAATGATACAGGAGGGGAGACAGTCAGTACCTTGCCAAACCTATCACCAACACAACATTCAAATTAGTAGAAAATATATATGCCGTGTCTAAATGGTCATTGATAAATAAAAGCCAAGAGATATTATTCCCCCTGATTTTGTTCAGGCATATTACCAGGCACTCTATTGCTCTGTTGTTGCGTACTAGCTGACGTCACATGGGTCCTTTAATTCAAAACAACATGGCAGCCTTCTTCAAGAGTCGGCACCGTTGGAAAAGGACTAGTTGTTTTACTATTCTAACAAGAAATCTGACAGGTAACAGTTATGTTTATTCTGACCGGCAAAAGTACATTTAATCGTTGGTAGATTTAAATATTTAGGATTCCAGCTTGACGTGTCCACTATCCCATAAGCTTTTCTAAACCTAGACTGACCCATTCATAGAATACAGCCTCCACACAGTATCATCTGCTCTGTCAAAGTCATTCAACAAACACAACTTTAGTGGAACATTGACAGTATTCTTCAACATTTGTTGAATGATTATTATTAAATCAGATCTCATTACATTTATGTTTTGAACTTTTAACCAAAGTAATGGCGAAATCTCTAACATCAAAGAATATTGGAGTAAGCTACTACAGCAGCTTTAACAAATAAATGATTGTCCTCATGCAGGGAAATATGATTATGACTTGGTCGTTATTGGAGGAGGCTCAGGCGGTCTGGCGTGTTCCAAGGAAGGTGAGTTTGTAGTTATACATCATAGTCTACTCAATACAATTGCAGGAGGTGACGAATCACATGTGGCTCTTGTTATGATGTAAACTTCTCATGACTATTACGCTTACTAGAATCTATCGTTTTCAGCGGCCCAGTTGGGGCAGAAGGTTGCTGTGTTAGATTATGTGGAGCCATCTGCTAAAGGTAAATGGAATGCAGTAACACACTTCATCACTATAATGCATAATAGTATATTTATGACATTCTCCAAAAATACTGTCAATATTGTTAAAGAAGGCTCTTCTGAACAGGTACCAAGTGGGGTCTTGGTGGGACGTGTGTTAACGTTGGCTGCATCCCCAAGAAGCTCATGCACCAGGCTGCACTGCTTGGCACCGCGGTTAAAGATGCCAGAAAGTATGGCTGGAAGATCAAGGATCCAGTGTCCCACGATTGGTAAGGATGTCAGATACCATGCCCAACAACTAACCAAAATATTAGAAAACAACATTGGAAAGCACTTAAAATATGAAAGTCATCGTGAAAGACAAAATGAGCCGCTACATAGCACCATCTTGTGGCCAACTTGGTGTACAACATATACACAAGAATTAGCGTATCGGATGAGCACATACTTTGATGTGATTCCTAAAATGTATTCTGCACACGTACACACTACTATCTGTGCCTGTACTGGATTAGTCATCAAGCCAGGTAATGGGTACACTTTTCTGTGCTTCCTGTTCTATATTCTCCAGGGAAACCATGGCAGAGGCGGTCCAGAACCACGTCAGGTCTCTCAACTGGGGCCACCGGGTCCAGCTCAAGGACAAGTGAGCCCAAATCCATATTCGCTAAAGCATCTTTCTCTCTGCATGCTTTCACAAAACCTTAACACATTGATGATCTCGGTTCACATCACTGATACTCAAATAAATAAACTGTGTGTTACGCCATTCTGTCTAAATACTTATGTGTGGAACCTGGAGGCCATGTATGTTTGGCCACACAGAGCGTGATTAATCCAGAGCGACATGTTGACTGAATGACTCAGCTGCAGGGCAAACAGGTGTTAAACTCTTTCTAAATATGGCCACATTCTCTCAGCAGTTGGCCTCACAATAAGGGTGCTTCCATGAGCCGTCATGGTTATGAATTTTACTTTCTTACTTAATAGGTATCGTGAATTAGGTTGTCTACTCGTTTAGGAGATTGAGGGATTACTGGGGCTAAGCACCTCAAGGTTTAAGGATACATTGGATTAATACTTTTGCCAATGGCAGTCATATATTCTTGAGTTCTGTCTTACCAAGGATGTCCGGTATGCATTTAGATCTTAAAACCCCTTATCCCCTTATCTTCTCTTTACCAATATAGAGAATCCAATGCCAAATGTATCCTAAATTCTGCTTACATTAACTGTTCTGAGGGAATATCCCAAATCACCTATGTGAATCAGATGGCTTCAGGTGTGGTTGAAGGCTCCCCGTGTTTTTGCCCTTTAACACCGCTTGTCTCAATACAGGAAGGTGAAGTACCTCAATTTGAAGGGAAGCCTGCTAGATGAACACACAGTCAGAGGGATGACCAAATCTGGGAAGGAGGTGGGCTGCTTCTTCATAACCAAAGTCTTGTTCTTCCTTTGATCTATTTTAAAATCCGTCGACCCTATTGTGGTGGTTTTTGGGTTTGGTCAGAACCACCACAATAGGGTGGACAACTGTTTTGGTTTTAGTCAAACATGAACAAACGAGTAAATGCAATCCCATTGTTGTTTGGATTAAGGTGTTGTTTAAACATGATTGGGCTATGTTTAGGTCACATAATGAATATGACCAGAAGAGCAGAGGTCCATCAATGTATCAAAAAGAAAAGAATTTAAGGAATCATTATGAATCACCAGGTAGCACAGATATGATCCGAAAGACATTAGTTGTCGTTGTTCACCGCTGAAGCTAGGCGAATGCATAATGTATTTAATAATCAAAGTGAGACAAAGGGGGATATTAGGTGCCATTGATTTATTGTATTAAATTCTTCATCGTTCAGTTTAACATCATGAACACATCAGAAATTGTACTTAAGTACTGCCAATCTTAATGTAACATTCCCCATTATCCTCTCTGTCCCTGCAGTCCTTCTTGACTGCCAAGAACATTGTGATTGCCACCGGAGGGCGTCCCAAATACCCCACAGACGTAAGTATTTATTAGAAACTCATTAGTGTCATTATCCTCTCTTTAACTCAAAACCTTTTAATTAATGACAATTGAAAGAACGGAACCAAATGTTGAGAACTGTTTTTCAGGGCATATCAAAGATTTATTTATTATTATTATTATTATTTGAAAATAGAGAGGAGAATTCATTTAGACCAGCCAAATGTTAGCATTGTACGATGAGTCATTTAGTCTGTGTCAAACTCCAAGGAAAAGTGATCAAAAATAGCCATGACACTGTCCGTTTCCATGCTGAAACAAAAGGTTGTGCTTGCTGACTGGTACACGCCACCCAGGACCAATGACCCGGGATCTTTGCCTTGCCTTGTTTTGCTAAACGTGTGTTGTTGATGATATGTATAGGCGTGCCGTGCGGTGTGGTGATGAATATAACTCCTCCCCCATCCCCCTCTTTATCTGTCTCTCCCTCTGTCTGTCCGTCTGTCTCCATCACACTCATTCTGTCTCGCTCAGATCCCAGGAGCCATGGAGCACGGCATTACCAGTGATGACATCTTTTGGCTGAAAGAGGCACCTGGAAAAACGTTAGCACCCACTCCTCTCCACTCCATACAGTACACACACACAAACGAGCACACAGACACACACACACGCCTCAGCACACAAATAAGTGAGATACATACCTGAACGTCATTTAAAAATTCATGCCGAAAGCTTAATGGACTGAATCCAGGCACATTTCCCGTCCTTACTTTGTTGACTTATTTCTACACAGCATCTACCCTCCAACCCTAAAGAACCAAACCTAAAAGAAACCCAAAGAGTGTGTCTCTTTCACACTCTTTTACTGACTCTGTCAAGTGATGAACGAGGAATAGTAACCACCAACACCGGCCCACTAAACACCAAACAACTAAATGTAGTTACCGATACTATAATAATGAAACGATAACAAACCATCGCCGCCATGCCCCTCCTCCAGCCCCACCACTGCTCTCTTCCTGTCATGCTATCCTTAGCAGTGACTCAGATTAGCAGAACAAGGCCTGTAATCCAGCCGTTTAGCTGCTGTCATCACCTGGGTGATTGCTCTTCTCCTGACGTTTCCTCTCCTCTTCCTCTGTGGCGTCCTCGACCTGACTATTGGCAGTGGTTAAATGGCGAAGGACGAAGCAGATGTTTCACCCTAGACGATGACAGACACCAGGAAATAATTTATTTAGAGATGCTAGGTTTGACAGGGTTGTTTTTTTTTCTTTTATCAATGGGTAACTAAAGAGTTGCAGTTTAATCACGGGGCCACCGGGGGCAATGTCAATTTCCTTCATAATTGGCCAACAGTCCTGATATCCTGTCATAATATTAACAATGATGATGAAAATAATGATTATAATACCACCTATAAATGGAACACAGTTCAAAGTCCTCTACCTTAAGCATATTATTTCATACAGAAGCTTCAATTAGAAAGCTAACTTAAATAGAAGTCCTGTTGAATAGGCTTTTAATACCAAGTTGTACAAGTTAGCCCCAGTCTTTGAACCCTCTTAAGAAGTACTGTTAACCATGAACCTCACCCCAGTCGCCCACAAGCGGTGCTTGGCTTGGGGGACCAGGATCAAGGCTAGCACTTGAGATCAGGAAGTCCTTTGATGAAAAAAGTGTTTTTGAGCGCTACCATTAGCCGCAGCCCCTCTGCAGATGTACTATGTAGTCGCTGGCAGACGCTAGCAGGCGCTAGCAGGCGCTACGAGTTATTGTTCTAGAGCTGTGCAGGTGGTGGGGACTGCAGGGCTATGTAACTGGCATGGAAAAGGGGCGGAGGTGGGGGGTGTGTGAGGAGAGAGGGCAGGTGAGTGACGGGGTGTTTAATAGATCTCGGAGCACGCACACTACTGAGTGACTGGTTCCCGCCTCAGGGCTGCAGCCTGCAGGTGGCCATAGTGTCCTGTTGAAAGAGGCTAGCAGGTAGCGTGCAGTTCGGGCCGTCAGTGGATGGAGCCTGGAATATATTTTACACGCCTGTTTATTTTTAGCAGCCAAACATTCTTCCTGAATCCTCATTAAGCGAAGCGACTTGCAATCGTTGTCTTTCGTGCCGTTAGGGTGCAGCTATGGGGTTAGAAATTCTGATTAAAGGGGGAGACTGCATACAGGTAGGCCCAGCATACCATCCTGCGCAACGCATTACTTAATATGAATCTTTTAAAGAACTTTCCTGTAGATCAATCTACTAGGTTCAATAACCCACGGTTCATTCACACTAGAAATTGTCTTGGTGAATTACTTGGCGTCTCTCATAAGTCATTCTACAGTGCTTTTATTCACATACAGTATACTACAGGCTTTGTGCATCACAATGCATCATGGGATTTTTTTGGTTGGAGATACTCTGCCATATGGAGAGGACTCAATTGTAGTGACTGTATAAATCGAAATCAATCCTAAAAGAACATACAATTTGCCATGCTTTGATTGGCTCCATCTGTGCTAGACTATATAATTTGCCATACAAAAGACAAGTTACATCAGCTGGCATCAATTGCAAAATTTTAGATTGGTTTTGAAGGGCATCAAGGGCTATATAAACCCAAGTTCTGATTGGATGCTTTCTAATCACCATATACTTCAATCGTTCATTTGATGAAGAATATTTGCAGCAGAATGCTCAAGGCTAACAGCACCAGAAAATGAAACTAATTCTTAGAGCGTGCTGGAAGTAGTCAATGTAAAAGGCTTTCATGTGGGATCTCGATGACCAGCGTCACGCTGGACTGGTCGGGTAGGCTGGCTGCATGTAAAAAAAAAAAAGATTTTTAATAGAGGTTTAAACTAATGGCTGCCTTGTCATATAACTGGTTTGGTCTTCATATCTCCTCACACTCACTGCTGTTTTTAGAAGGATAACAGCTTGGCACTTGGAGTTAGAGAGAGGGAGAAGTATGGTCATGGTCAAAGCGACCAAAGTGTAGAATCAACCGGAGGCCGCCATGCTGATCTCCTCTAAGCCTGCGTACAATACACACTGAGTGCAGTTGTGCCTCGGACGAATACGCTGAGGCCCTCTGTGAGCGGTTTGCCGCCGTGAGCCCGGCTGGGGCGGGCTGTCAGCGAGTCAGCGCGGGCATAGAGGCAGGGCAGGGGGTTGGAGCTGAGGGAGAGCATGGTGGGATAGCGTGGTGGGATGGCGTTGTAGCAGACGGGGCCTCCATCTCCTCCTCCTGACCGATGCAGGGAAGGAGCTCCAGTCAGCGGGCTGACGTGTGGACCTGTACCTTCAACATGGCCCTCTCTGGATCTACGGGGATTAGCTAAAGCAAAAAAACAAATTTGTCCTCCACAAGTGTGGCCTCCCATGGACCACACACAGTCACACACAAAAGTCAACACCAACATGACATACAGACAGGCCACTTTCTACGCTATTTATTTAACATGTTCTCACTTAAAATCTAGCCCAGACATGAGATTGTCGTGTCGGGTTAATCTCTTCAGTAATTCCCGGCTTTCAAGTAAACCTTTTTTATTTGATTTTTTAACAAACACATTGTCATCTGATACACAGGATGGCTGCGTGTTGAGTGCATTGCTGTTATTGCGATTCCCATCTGTCATTGTGTTTTTTATGTCTGTTCACTGTCTGTCTTTGTGCGTTGCAGACTCGTGGTCGGAGCCAGTTGTATCCTTTTGTGTGCTGCATGTGAGTCACTGTGGCTTGGGCGTCTGAGAGAGAGAGCTAGACGCTGGTAAACAGCTCCGGGATGAACTAACATGAACCCTGGTTAGCCTTATAGTGCCGACCACAGAGGTGCTTTGTGTTCTGGGCGGTTTTAGCCCCTTTCTGTTTACGTGTTCGGTGCACGTTTTAGTTTTATATTACCGGAATGTACCTTCTCTGAAAGACATGGTGTGCCCCATGGTTTGGCTGCTTCTTCTAGTGTAACCTCTGTGGTCCTTAACGGGGTGATTCAGATGTGGCTCTAGAGTGTGCAGGGTTCCTGACGGGCATCGGCCAGGACACCAAAGTCATGGTGCGCAGCATTGCCCTCCGTGGGTTTGATCAGGTACTGCAACCACCGCATAATGCTTCACTGACGCTTCACTGCAGCACTGAGAACAACATGGCCTTTTTGTATTTTTCGCGAAGTATTTGTATATCTCTAGACACTTGTTTCCTAATCTACCTATCTTGAGTTTAATTACATTAAGGATGCCTGAATGTGCCACTGAAACTGGGCCTAGATAAACCTAGCTCTTTAAATGTCTGATAGGGAATGTTTTGGAGTTTTCCATTCAGGGAACAACTACACATTCAATGAATGAAGTAAATGCCATTAAAGACCTGTATGACATTCATTCATCACATTTCACATCGCAGTATAAACAAAGAATGATTAAGGCCCAATCCCATTCCCTTACCCCTTCCCCTTCCCCCTCCCCCTTGTTTTGAAGGGGTAAGGAGAAGGGGCAAGGGAAAGGAGTAAGGGGTAGAAATGGGATTGGGCCTAAACCTTTGGTTTCTGCAGCAAATGGCGGGGCTGGTGACGGACCACATGCAGGCGTATGGGACCAGGTTCGCCTGGGGCTGCGTTCCCCAGAGGGTGGACAAGCTGCCCTCAGGGGCGCTGCAGGTGACCTGGGCCGACACGCGGACGGGCAAGGAGGAGACGGACTCCTTTGACTCGGTGCTGTGGGCCGTGGGTGAGTCTGGCTCCAGGCACTTCAATACTGAGTGTGAATGATTTCATCTGGAACAAAATGGTAATGAAGGAATCTGGGTGGCTCCGCTGGTCCGTTTTGCATTTCATTTTGCTCGAGGGATTTTTACATTCGTGAATTAGGTTTAGTGTTACAGGTACGTTTTATTCAACACGACCTCCAGTGAATTCAGATACAGGTCATGAGGGAGCAGCTGTGGGACTACGTAGATCTGGCTTAAGTACATCCAAGGTTTTACTCGAGCTCCGTTCAACCACTAGAATATCCTTCCAAAATAAATGGCAAACGTATTTCAATTTACAGAACAAACAGTGACCTCAATAGCGTTTATTGTATTTGGCACACCGCTGTGCCCTCATTGTTAACATTGTTATCATGTGTAACATAAAAGTGACAAAGGATGTGTAAGTAAAAAGCACACAGACTAATCTGACCGCGCTCCCCTTCCCTCACTGCCTTCACTTCCACTGTCATGCTCCACAACACCTTGCGTCAGCAGATAGCCGCCGGGGTCACGATCGAGCCCGAAAAACAAAGTAATAAAAAATCCTGAGTGATGGACTTGCCACAGGGCCGAGTGGTTAATCACCCGGTCGCCTTACTGAAGGGAGAGAGGGAGAGGGGGAGAGTCAGAGAGGGATGGGACAGGGCAGGATGCACCCCTTGTGTTGGGGCGGGGGGGGGGGGGGGGGGGGGGTCCCTTCACCCCGTCTCTGTCTATCTTTGTTCTGCCTCCCTTGGTTCTTTCCTGTCCTGTGCCAGTCGCTGTCCCAGACACATCTGTCACTGCCACCGCTGCCCATCCCCTGCCCCTCCATTCATCCTCCTCTCCTCCGTGTCCCCCTCTCTCTCGCTCCCTCCCTCCGCGCTGGGCACTGGGAACAATAGAGGGAACACCCGTCGCTCCGTGGTTCAAGACCCCCCCAGAATCGGGGCTTTTCCGTGGAACTATCCCCGTGTGTGTGTGTGTGTGTGTGTGTGTATGTCTACGCATGTATGTGTGTATGCATGTATGCATGTGCATGTGTCTGTGTGTGCACACATGCAATGGTGAAGGCCTTTGATGCGCGTGACAGAGATGAGGATGTACGTGACGTGTGACCTGATGTCCTCGATCCGTCATCGCTCGCCAGCTCGGAGCTCCGTCACCTTAGCGTGCGGCTGGCAGTGAGAACCACGCAGGCCGCCAGCCTGTTCATCCCTAGCCAGGCATCCATGCGTGACACCAGGGTCCAGCTGCTGGGTTTCCGCTTCTGCTTCAAAGCTCAATGGGTTCTCTGCCAGTGCTGTGGGTGGGCCCTACATTGCTACCATTTACTATTGAGTCCTTTAGCATGCTTTGATACAAAGAGACTTGCACCCGCATGGTTTTGGATTTGATCCCTCAATGTCCACAATCTACCTCTACAAAAACCTTGAAAAAGACGTCTTAATTCATACACTTATACGTCTGTAAGTAACATGTTTTGTGTCTGCCAAATGACTAAATGGTATTCAATTAAAACAGAAACTTTTTTGCATCAAACACCTCGCCTTCATTCACCCCCGCACCCAGAGTAGCTCGCCGTCAGCCGTTCAATAACTACAAAGTCACTACAAAGTCACTACAAAGTCACTAGAGAGTAACCGCAAAACCACTACAAAGTCGAATGACAGGGGGGCTCTGTGTTCCTCTGGCCGGGCCGGTGTCCATGCTAGGCCGACCCCCCCCCCCCCCTCACCCCCCTGGTTCAGGTTTAGCGAGCCTGGATCAGTGACGTGGGCGTTCCTCTTTGATGTGTGAGCGTGCGGCGGTAATGGGCATCCACAACCACTTCCCCCCTGACGGTGACCTTGGCTGTGTGTGTGGGGGGGTTATTACAGGCCAAAGGGGAATGCTGGGACTGTATCAGTGCCGTCTGACACATCCTTCTACCCCACTCCTCCTCCTCTCCCCCTCCCCATGGCCACTCCCATGTCCAGGTGGTGCTGTAGGACATGGCAGGAAATGGATCATATCCCCACTTCCTGTCTGGGTATGGACAGTAGGCACACTGGTCTTCCTCCACTAGGTAATGTGGCGCATTGGGGGATAGGGTTTTTTAGCTTTGATTAGTTTTCTTTGGGGATTCATCGGTTTTTTATTTCAAATGGAGAGCTCAACATCGCTTGTGGTTCTGTTTGACTATAGTGATGTTCTGCCTCACTATCCCTCAAATTGTTTAAGACGTGAATTAAAGATTGTGCGTTTTTAATCGTATGGATCCTTTTTCACCTAAGAGGGGGAGATGGCTCTTGAGATGGATCTCGAGTTCTGCGGAAGTTTAATTGCTTTTCGTGTCAGACTGTCAATCTCTTCTGGAATTCAGAAGCTAAATAGATTAGATGAGATTAGAATACATTTTTACTGTCATTCTTTTAAACTTAACATTGCATATGTCATATACATTTAGATATCAACGGTTGCCCGCAATATGGACAAGGTTTTAAAGTCCGAATCAAACAATTGCCAGTCACTGTGCTTAACCTTCGCTACAGAGGGAGTGGTTTGTTTGTTTAGGTATCACAGCCTAAACCAAAACATCCCTGGTGGGCCTGCCGCCAGTCCCTTCATTCAATACAATACAATCTTTAGTCTAACACCATTGAATCTGCCTGAAAGGGAATACCGTAATAGTCTTAACTTAGCCAGCTATTATGAAATGTAATTTGGCATCAAACAAGCCGCTTTCAATCTTTTCTTTTCAAAGAGAAGAAATCTGTCGCCTGCACAAGTCGGTTCTCTTTTGTCTTTGTTCATTTGATTGATCAGATAAGAGCCGGCTCCTGCTTTAAGTCCGGGAGGTTTATGTTATGGCTAATTAGCCTAGCGTCCACCTTCTGTGAAAATAGGATTTGTTTCCGACTTGCCGATCTACAAGACCGTGGGGGGGTGGGTGGGTGTTTTGTGTGTACGTGTGTATAGTTGTGTGTACGTGTGTATCTATGTGTGCCTTACACCAAACTCCAGACAATAAGTCCCTTATCAGCCTGTCCACTTTTGTTATGTCCTCCGGCGCACCGTGGCGCCGTACCGGTCCCTGGCAGCTACCCTGCCCTCCCTCCACTATTTTAGGATCTTTTGAAAAACCTGTTAATGCCACCACTAGAAAAAGTATCAAAAGTATATTTTTCGTGTGGGGGTGTGGACCAAACTGTTGTGCTCTGTTCTACACCGGCCACCCAGAGCCTCTTTAAGGTCCCTCCAGCCCAGGGTCTGCCTCCTGCAGTCCAGACTGTGGCAGAGGTGGTCGCTGCCGGCCTCCAGTCAGGAAGAGAGTCCCCTGGGGGTGGGTGGGCCGGTGGGTGAGGTGTGGGCTGGTTTGTTGTTCTGGCTGTCCGATTGCAGATCAGCGGTTCCTCATGGGCCTGGTGTTTATTATGCTACCCTGTGTGTGTGTGTGTGTGTGTGTGTGTGTGTGTGTGTGTGTGTGTGTGTGTGTGTGTGTGTGTGTGTGTGTGTGTGTGTGTGTGTGTGTGTGTGTGTGTGTGGGGGGGGGGGGGTTGTGTGTGTGGGGGGGGGATTGTGTGGTGGCGGGGCTGAGGGATGGGTTGTGCATTTGCCACCATCAGTGCTGCCCGTCCTGTTGCTATGGTAATGCTGCACTGGATGGGCAGGTGTTGACGGCATCAGTTAGCAGCTCCCCCTCCCCTCCCCTCACAGGAAGTGACAGAACATCATCACACCCTGGTGGGGGTGGGGGATGGGGGATGTGGTGGGATTGATCCCCAGCTGGTAAATTATTCACCTTCTGCCAAAAGGCGAGATTCCCCCAGACACACGCGCATGTACGCACGCCGCACATAAACACCGAACACACACACACACACACACACACACACACACACACACACACACACACACACACACACACACGCACACACTGCTAGCCAGATGTTTGCTTGTATGACATTGACAGCGATGAGGGATCGGACACGATATGCATTCCGAGAAGGTGTGTCAATCTGTGCAGTACTGTATAGTCTAGTCTACCTTTATGTGTTAGGAACAGAGTTTCATGGCATTCTACTATTTCCTTGACTCCCTCTCTTTCTGTGTATGCGTGCGTGTGCTATTTGGTTCTTCTTTTCAAATGATACAATTTTATTTTCCCTAGCTGACGTTAGTTGTATAACTGAGTTGTAACAGAATGCAGAGTTGTAACAGAATGCTCTGTGTCTCAATGTCTCTCACTCTCTGTCTATGCCTCTCTCTCCCTTCTCTCAGTACTGAATCTATGTGTCTCCTCTCTCAGTACTGACTCTGTGTCTGTCTCTCTATCTGTCTCAGTACTGACTCTGTGTGTGTCTCTCACTCTCTCCTCTCAGTACTGACTCTGTCTCTCTCTCTCTTCTCTCACTACTATCTGTGTGTTACACACCTCTCAGTAATGACTCTGTCTCTCTCTCCTCTCAGTACTGACTCTGTGTGTCTCTCTCCTCTCATTTCTGACTCTCTGTGTGTCTCCTCCCAGCACTGACTCTTTATCGCTCTCCTCTGAGTACTGACTCTCTGGTTCTCTCTCCTCTCAGTACTGACTCTCTTTATCGCTCTCCTTTCAGTACTCTCTCTCTCTCTCTCTCTCTCTCTCTCTCTCTCTCTCTCTCTCTCTCTCTCTCTCTCTCTCTCTCTCTCACAGTACTGACTCTCTGTATCTCTCTCTCTCTCTCAGTACTGACTCTCTGTCATTCCCATCAGGCCGAGCACCAGAGGCCAAGGCACTGGGCCTGGACAAGGTGGGGGTGGAGGTCAACCGGGAGACGGGGAAGATTGTGGTGGGAGCTGATGAATCCACCTCTGTGTCCAACATCTACGCCTTCGGAGACATTGGCGAGGTGGGTGTCCCCAAGAAAGTAGATGAATAAACCCATCCGAACATAGAAGGAAGGTTTTCAGACAATATTCATAGGGAAATGCTCTTTCTGATCATCTCCGAACATACTGTTTTATCTCAGCAACTTGAATACAGATACATCAGGGAGCAGGGAGGGGACAATTATCTAGTTAAAGGATGCCTTTACGTGAATGGGTACATTGAGCGATATGGAATAATATTGTAGAATAAAATCAAATGTTACTATATGCTTGGGACCGCACGCACGCACACACCGGCATTTCAAGGCCAGAGTAGGCCATGTTAATAACAGCTATACCTGTTGGAAGTAATGCCTGTGTTTTTCTTTTTATGTGTCCAGCTGTGAGTTTCCTTCCTGCCTGCTAGGCCTCTTGCCACACACACACACACACACACACACACACACACACACACACACACACACACACACACACACACACACACACACACACACACACACACACACACACACACACACACACACACACACACACACACACACACACACACTGTGTGTCAGGTTTGATTGACAGCTAGCTTTGATGAGTTATGTTTAGCCCCAATCTGTCTGTCAACCTCTGCTGCGGAAGGCTTTTTGGAGAGGATAGGTGGCTGGGGGAAGGAGGTGTGTGGGTGGGGGGGTGGGGGGGTAGACGGCGGTTCTAAGGTTGATATCTCAGTTGAGATGTCCGCCACTTTGTACTTTTTCTTTTCTAGTTTTTTTTTTTTTTTTTTACTCTCCACCACTGTCATTGAGATGCCTGTCTGGGATGTGCCAAAATAGGCATTAGGATGACGCAGGTTGTCAGGCTTGTAAACACGGCAACTGAAATACCACTGTGGACTTGCTTGAAGGCCCTCTGCGGACGCACACAGGCATGTCTCGGAGCACAGGATGTGTGGCGGTAATTTAACAAGTCGATGATGGCTTAAGTCATGCTTGTAGAATTGCCTCGGAGCCGTTCTATTTCCTGTGCATTCGACTTTGCACTGCGTGTCTGGGGTGTGTGTGTCTGTCGGCGAGTCTGTTTGTCTGTCTGTGTCGTCCTGCCTTTCTGTTTGTCCCGATAACAATACCATCTGACGCACACTTGGGCCGAGGTGGTTTTAAGTGGGAAACACAGGGAAGCAGCTTCAAATGCTGATTGTTTCTACTTTACAGACGGAAAGCTGCCTGTGAGCTTGCCGTGGTTCTTAAACTCTTAAGTTTAATGGTTTTATACAGTAACAAATTAAAAATGTTATTGGTATGAAAAGCTTAATCTTCACGTGACTCGCATTCAAAACAAGTGATTTCATATAACCTAACAAACTAGCATACTTGACACATTAATGATTTTATACAGTAACAAATTAAAAATGTTATTGGTATGAAAAGCTTAATCTTCACGTGACTCGCATTCAAAACAAGTGATTTCATATAACCTAACAAACTAGCATACTTGACATATTTTTGTAATTCCCTTAAGACAATCACAGGCATACCAGCACATAGTCACAGATGTGATTGTAACATTTCATAGTTCAGTGTTTTGATGGGTTGTGTTTCCTCAGGGTCGGCCTGAATTGACTCCGACAGCAGTTAAAGCGGGCAGACTGCTTGCCCGCAGGCTAGCTGGCCAAAGCACCCAGCTCATGGACTATGACAATGTAAGTACTATGAGAACACAGGTTTACCATACTATTCACTTCACACACACTAAATCCTTAATATTATTTTGGGTATTTTTAAGCTGCAACTTTTCTGCTTATGTTTATCAGGTGGCGACCACAGTGTTTACTCCTCTGGAGTACAGCTGTGTGGGTCTGTCTGAGGAGGAAGCTGTGGGCAGACACGGGCAGGACGCCATTGAGGTGCCCACTACACTACCATCCACTACATCTCACTATAACCCACTACACCCTATTTAACACACTACAACTCACTCCAACCCACTGCCACCCACTAAATCTCACTATAACACACTATACCCTATTTAACACACTACAACTCATTCCAACCCACTGCCACCCACTAAATCTCACTATAACACACTATACTCTATTCAACCCACTACAACTCACTAACACTACCACCCACTACATCTCACTATAACACACTATACTCTGTTTTAACTCACTACAACTCATTACAACTCACTATAATCCACTATACCCTATTTGCACTCAACACAACCCAGTACAACTCACTATAACCCATTCTATACTAAATTTTAAGTCACTAGAACTCACAATAACCGACTGCAACCTATTACAAAACCCAATATAACTTACTGGAACTAACTCACTATTGCATACTAAATCTAACGAATTCACTACAATCAAATAAAGCACACCATCTGCATCCCAAACAGCCAGGGTCTCAACAAGGAGTACTTCTGATCCAATGTTCACATCCTCCCATCCCTCACCGAAAATAAATAAACAACAAACAAACAAATGAATAAAGGACGGCAGCCGGCTGGCTGTGTGACGGACAGGCGTGCATTGGCTGTGATTGAGGCGTGTGTGGGGCGATGACAGACCCCCTGTGATCTCGAGGAGCTGTCACATAGGCACTGAACCCTCCACCACCACTAACCCCCCCTCCTACCCTTACAACCACCCCACCCCTGTGCCCCAGAATGTCCAACAGCCATCTCTCCCCCCCCCTTCCTCCAGACCTGTTAGGACAAGCTCACCTTCACTCCCCAGAAATAATGAATGCATCTCCACACTTGTCTCTCGTGTATTTAAAATGTTTTTAAATGTTACCATTTCATGCACTTTGTGACTGCTTTTATTGTGAAATATAAAGTTAATGTGTGTACATGTGCGCTTACTTAGGTCTACCATGCGTTCTACAAGCCTCTGGAGTTCACGGTTGCAGAGAGAGATGCCAGCCAGTGTTACATCAAGGTGCGGTCCCTCACTCCGTTCGATGCTAAACCTCACATATCATTAGAAGTAAACAGCATTATGCTAGACACTGCAGAATTGAGGAAACAGTAGCATATGCATTAACCCAATCATGTGAATCCATTATGACATTCTTTTTTTAATTAACCCTGTGTCAACATTTCGAAAGAGAGCAGACATGGGATGACTACCGTACAGATGACAATTGTTATGAACACACACATTTTCAAACTGATGTACATGGTGTGATCTTGACCAGCAGGTGTATCCACAGTAACGATGTCCTCAAGCTGTTTTCCATACCCCATTCACCCAAAACAAAGCAATTGACTGTCCATTTTTTTTTAACCCAAATTGTATTTAATACAATGACACCTGTAGTGATGAAGGGATAGATTCAAAGGATACAAACGGACAGAAACAGGGCTGGGTTGTTTTGCCCTAAACACCCCCCCCCCCCCCCTCTCCAGGTGGTGTGTGAGCGGGGAGGAGAGCAGAGGATTCTGGGACTGCACTACACAGGTCCCAACGCTGGAGAGGTGATGCAGGGCTTCTCATTGGCCCTACGGTGAGCCCCCATCACTGGGAGACATTATAATTGGGCATAATATTAGTGATATATAGTGATTTGGGTGTTCGACTCCCCGCCAGAGGGTACTGACTTTGATCCCCCCTGTCCACAGTCTACTTGTATGGATCCCGAGCTAGTTGTCTAACTTCTACCTGCTCCTGATGCATTTCTGAATTCCCAGTTGGTTGCTTTGGATAAAAGCGTCTGCCAAATGACTCAATAGTCAACCTTAAGAGTAAATGTTGTGCAGGATGTGTATCTGTAGTCCAATTTTTATCAGGAGAATGCAGACTGCATTATTTGTTCAATTTGTCAAGTCTTTCAAACGTTTCCTGCCATTATCCCTGCCACTCATTGTACTGCCTTAATGCGTTACCGCTCCCCCATCAATGTATTACGCTATAAGTCATAGCAATTTTAAGGCAGCACGCAATTGGCAGACTTGCAGTTTACTTCAGAGGCCTTTTTGGTAATATGCGTTGAAATGCTTATTCTGTGGCTTCCACAAGGCTAGGCAAACTATTGCTGAAGACAGTGAGCTAGTCATGTGTCTGTCACTCCATTGAATGTGTGTTTGGTGTGTGTGTGTGTGTGTGTCTCACCTTTGATGTGTGTGTATCTCTGGGGTGAGTGTGTGTTTGTGTATCTCTGGTGTGTGTGTGTGTGTGTTTGCGTGTGAATCGCTGATCTGTATGTCTGTGTGTATCTGTGTATCTCTGATGTGTGTGCTTGGGTTGGTGGTTTGTGTCTCTCTGTATCTCTGATGTGTGTGTGTGTGTGTCTGTGTGTGTCTCTATGTATCTCTGATGTGTGTGTGTCTCTATGTATCTCTGATGTCTGTCTGTGTCTGTGTGTCTCTATCTCTGATGTGTGTGTGTGTGTATCTCTGCTGTGTGTGTGTGTATTTGTGTGTCTCTGTATCTCTGATGTCTGTGTGTCTGTCTCTCTGTATCTGTGATGTGTGTGTGTGTGTGTGTGTGTGTGTGTGTGTGTGTGTGTGTGTGTGTGTGTGTGTGTGTGTGTGTGTGTGTGTGTGTGTGTGTGTGTGTGTGTGTGTGTGTGTGTGTGTGTGTCTGTATCTCTGATGTGTGTGTTTCTCACTCTCTGTATCTGTGATGTGTCTCTCTGTATCTCTGATGTGTGTGTGTGTGTGTGTGTGTGTGTGTGTGTGTGTGTGTGTGTCCAGGTGTGGCGCCACCCTCTCCCACCTTAAGGAGACGGTAGGGATCCACCCGACCTGTGCCGAGGAGCTGACCAAGGTCAGCATCACCAAGCGCTCCGGCCTGGACGCCACCGTCACCGGCTGCTGAGGTTAAGCTCCCCTGGTCCCTGAACACCACCGAGCACACGGGGTCCCCCACTCTATAGCAAGGGTTTAGGACGAATGGTTGTTGGTGATGCAGGCTGCATGCCTGCAGTCTCTCTCTCTCTTGGCAGGGTTCATGGTGGTAGCCTCTCAAAAGGAGATAACCTGTAGGCTCTCGGTTAAGTAAATCCCTCATTTTCTAGCTCGCTCGCCTCCACTCGCTCGCCCGAGAGTTCTCGTATGAATCTTTCATCCAGGACACCAGAATGGCCTCCTCTAGTGTCCAGGATTTTCTTCACATATGTCTCCCCCTCCACCGTGTAGTACGGCCTGGTCCTCATCTTCAGCGGGGTTCGGTGGCTGATATCGGCGACGCCTGGGCGCTTCGTCGATGAGGAAGCCCAGGTTAGTGTCGGGGAGGCCGTCACGTGAACGAAACAGGATGATTATCCTAATTCCATGCCCCCCGTGCGAGTTTGCGTACGCTCTCGCTCTGAAGGCAAAGTGTTATGGATCCCCCAGTTAGCAAAGGCCCGACTGCAGAGCGGGAGCCCGTTAGATAAACAGCCTCATAAATCAGGATTATGGGCCCCTCCTTCCAGACTGCTTGTTTTTCCTATTATGATCGTTTTTTTTTCCGTCTTAACGAGAACTGTGGAGATACCTTGGGTTTTTGTTTCTTTTCGCGCATTTTTCTTTCTTTTCTGAATATATATATATATCTATATATATATAGATGTATATATTCCGTAAATATTGTCTTTTCTCTGTCTGTACTTCGTGTCCATTAGTCTTGAAGGTGACACATGCCTTGCTACCCCTCCACCCCTCCCCCCCCCACCTCCACACCCCCACCACCAACCCTCCACCTCCCCATCCCCACCACCAACCCTCCACCTCCACACCCCCCACCACCAACTCCCTCCAGCCCCTAACCCTCCACCCCTGACACTGATGGATGGCCCCGGGGCCTTCACCAACGTGACCCTCCCAATTTCCCAGGGACACACACAAACAGTGGACGGCCCGCCTGTCCGTCAGCCTCACAGACCCCGGCCAGAGCGCCAGGCTTGTTTTTGAGGGTCTTCGGCCCCCCCGGCCCTCAGAATATCCCAATGCACCAACTAGTGCAGCACGCCTACTGTGTGTGTGTGTGTGTGTGTGTGTGTGTGTGTGTGTGTGTGTGTGTGTGTGTGTGTGTGTGGACAGCTCTATCCCTTCTGTTACAAATCATCAGTGCCGCGCTATTGTAGGCTGTAGTACTCAAATTCACCCGACAGTGGCACTGTTGTCTTCTAATTCTCACACTTTACTCCAGGGCAGGGGATGAAACATAAGCTTGCACACATTCAGCGTTGAAATGCAGCACACACACACACACACACACACACACACACACACACACACACACACACACACACACACACACACACACACACACACACACACACACACACACACACAGGCATAAACACACACCAACCCACACACACAGAGGCATAGACACACACACACACAGAGGCATAGACACACAAACCCACACACACACACAGAGGCATAGACACACACAAACCCACGCACACACACCTTTAATCCTTATTAAAAAGAGATGTGCTTTTGGGCCTGGAGGTGGAACGCAGGGTGCTAGAGTGGATGCCAAACTGATAAGAGGTTATCTGTTGTGTATTTACACGGATGGAAGGTCAGCCGCTCACAGGGCTATCACCTGTGACTCTAAACAAACACACACACACACACACACCACATGCACGCATGAGCACATACACAAACACACACACACACACACACACACACACACACACACACACACACACACAGAAAGTAGTTTTTTTGTGAATAAAGCAGCAATAGGCAACTCTACCACTTGCTGCCGCCATAACCATAACACCCACAGCACTATGTTAAGCAGAACGGGGTAAGCAGCCCTGTGAGGGAGAGTCACTATGGAGATGGAGAAGGGTTACGAGACGGAGGCCGGTGGGCTGAGTTTATTTGTGTTTGAAGTCTAATCTCCCCTCCTTCACATCCCGGCCCCCCCACCCTGATTAATGATCCCGATGAAGGCAGTGTGACAGTGTGCCAGGAGATGGCAAGAAGACAGCAGAACCAGGAGGTGGGGGACGAGAGACAGCTAGAGAGAGAGAGGGACAGCGAGGGAGACGGAGAGGGAGTTACCAGGTTTATTTGGACCTCCAGTTGAGGGCGATTCCGAAGAAGACAGAGAGCGAGAGAAAGAGAGCAGGGATGCAGCCCTGTGTTAGAGGATAGAGGGGCGGGTGGGTGTGGGGAGATGATGTGTGCACGGTGTTCAGGGCCAGGGTGCTGACGGAGGAACCCTGACCTCCACTCGCCAGAAACAGCTTGACTCCATCACCCAGAGCACAGAGGGCTCCTCGCCCGCTCTGCACGCCACTGCCGCACACCGCTGTGTGTGTGTGTGTGTGTGTGTGTGTGTGTGTGTGTGTGTGTGTGTGTGTGTGTGTGTGTGTGTGTGTCTCTGTGTGTTTTCCCGAGGTAATGGAGTCATCGAATGGCTGCTCCTAATGAAGCTCTTCGGAGGCCCGGCGCCGGCGATGGGAAGTCATTCAGGCGATCGATGTAACAGTAATGTCTGTTTGCTTTTTGGCTCTCCTGTTTCCTTTTTGGAGCCACCACTGTTCGTTATTGTTATTCAGACAGACAGACTGACAGAAGGGCAACGAAGAGGAAAGATACAGAAAGAGTCGAGCAACTCGGCATCGTCGTGGGAAACGTCAAAGTAGTTTTTACGGTGGTGGAGCAAATGGCGTCAGTCAAGCGAGATGGCCTGGCCGGTAGGGCGGGGTCAGGGTTCAACTTTCAGGTGGACCAGTTTATGAAGACTTGCACTAAAACCCTGAACTAGGGGTGGTGTGAGTCCGATGTCACCTGGTCACAAATTCCCTGATCTGTAAATATATAGCCATTATTATATTTTCTCAAAATGTCTGAGAAGCATAATTTATATTTATTCAGGTTATTTATAAGGATGTCTCGAATAAATTTGTCCAATCATGACTCAAGGTGTTTGTCATTTGTGTGTGTCTGCATTAAGTTCATTCATGAGTGAGTGAGTGCATGTGATCCTTTACGCTGGGCTACATTCTTCCAATTATCCAAAATGATTTATTCCAGGTCTGAAGAATCTGCCTCGTGTCTCGGATCCAACAATTCGACATAGCGTGCAGAAATAGAAAACTAGTTTCCGATGTAATATACGACGTCTTGCGTCTTCTCCGTCTCCGGTGGGTCGACGCTCCACCTGAAGAGCGCTCGGCGTTGTCTGGTGCCGGGGCAGGGGGTGGTCGCCCCCTGACCCCTGGTCGTCTCCACTGACGGGCCGCTCTGCAATGCGGCGCTGTCACTCAGCCCTTCGCGCCAACAATGGCAGAAATTCCAGGCTGTTTGTTTGGTTAAGGACCGGGCTCTCCGAAAGCCCTGAACCTCCTCGGGATGCACGGCAGCCTCTCACACCCCCTCGGGATCTGAGCCCACGGTGTCAATCTGGACCCGGCTGGGACGGCCCACACCTTCTCCTTGTCTTCCCCAGGAGGAGGAGGAGGAGGAGGAGTTACAGCAGGGCTACCCCGTGTTGGCACACCGGGGGGTCTCTCGGCGATACTCCCCTACAATGCAGCAAAGTGCGGCAAATCCACCTTGAAACGCAATTAGAGCGGAACGTGTCAACATGTCGGAGTACACTCTGTTTGTGTGCCCCTTCGTAATCCAGACTTTTTGAGTTATTTTCTTTACGCTGAGGTTGCTGTCTGTGAGAGCACATTCTCTGGGGTCACTGGTCACTGAGCCCCTAGAGTTGCAAGCAGAAGAATCACTCTTGCACACACACACACACACACACACACACACACACACACACACACACACACACACACACACACACACACACACACACACACACACACACACACAGAGGAGATTTTGGCAAACAGTCCCATAGCGAAAAGCCTTCAAGAGCAGAGGCAGGGGTTGTGGGAGAAGTGTAGTTGGTGGAGGGTTGGGGTATCGTGATGAGTAGGAGAGGGGGTGTAACGGATACACATACCTTGTGTAAACATTCGCTAAAGAAAATGACGCTAGCAACAGAAAAGGCTCAAACTGGTGAGGATTATCCCTTAGAAATGAATAGGGGCCAATTATGACTGCTCTGTTGTACTGAAAGTATTTTGCTCTGCGCTGTCAGGCTGAGGTGCCTTCAGGGCTGCGCTACCCCTCACCCCTGGTGGGGTGGTGTGTTAGTGTGTGTGTGTGTGGAGGGGGGAAGCCTTCAGCTCAGACTCATAAGACAAAGTGTGCCTTAAAAAACCTGTTCTGCGTAATCCTGCCCTGTCTGCCTCCGTCTACAGGCTCCCAAGTTCAAGGCATACGGTTTTCAGAAGCCCCCCTGAAGCTGGACGTCTCACCTAATGGCAGGCTCAGAGGAACAACCACTTTAACACCCGTGTTGAGTTGGACATGCTCGCTTGTTGGTTGCCCTTCTGGTTAGCACAGTCAAAAATGACTCCCCGCAGTAAGATCCAAGGCTGCTGTCCCTTCTAGAGCGGGACCCCTGGGGGGAGGGGGGGTAGAACATGGTCACAAACATGTTTAGTATCGTAAGGCTGCAGCACTCCCATGCAGGAATGTCAAGGTTGTCTGCTTGCTCTTCTGCAACGCCGCCGTGACAATCATCCACGCTCGAGCTCTGGGGCTTGGCTACAAATGTAGCCTACATTAAGGCCAGCAAGGCCAACCAGGAGACACCCGACCCACCTCTCTCTTTCCAGTCAAAGCAGACCCTGCTGCAGAGGAGTCGAGAGGCAGAGGCAGCAGGCAGAGATACCGCTTCCAAGTCTTGAGTGGGGGAGAAACTGGCTTTGACAATACACAGCCATAGAGTGCCGTTGGCACGTCCAGCCAGAGACCAGGATCTGCGTTAGCGCCTTATCAAGGCCCTGATAAGGACGGATGCGTCCAGGAATGGCCTAAACTCGATTCACAAGGCTCCTGTGATGCTGTGTCTTTTTTATCTGCGGTCAGGTTCTGCATGTCTAGACCTGTCTGCAAACCATAGCCCTTTCACAGGATTGCAGCTCTTGTGGCTAATGGTAATAAAAGGTGTGCGACACAATCCTAGTTTGTGGTTTTCCGTCACTAGACGACCGTGAGAGCCCAATTAAGATCAGTGACCTCAGCTCCTTAAATCGTTTAGTCAGGGCTCGCCACACAGGGAGCTGCCTGGACAACCTTGAACGATGCCTGTGATTTATGGAGCTGGGACCTGCCTGTGGTTATCAACAAAGCGACATAACTGTGGGTGTAGTGTGTCGCGTGTGGGAACACAGAACCAGAGCTTTGATACCGGCTGCAAGTCTGTATCCGGAAGTATCACTGTTTAGTAATGCATTTGATATTTTACAAATTAGTGGTATGGCTGGAAACTGTTCTTCACGATGTGCAACAGTATTCTGTGTGTGTGTGTGTGTGTGTGTGTGTGTGAGAGAGAGTGTGAGGGTGTGTGTGTGTTCAGCCAAGTAGAATGTTCCATCAGATTAGCTTTCCATTGTGTTCAAAGCCAAAAACACGCACCCCGTCCCCCACCAGTTCCCTCTGTGCAGTTGCCAGGGTCTAATTTAACAAGTTAAAAGAATGAGAACAACATTTTACATAGATTTGACCGACCCTTCATTAAAAAAATGCCTGTCTTTGTCAGCCTTGGTCCTGGAAACCTATTCTATTAATAGCACTAGTCCTATTGAACGTTTTTTTTTTAAGTGTTCACCTCCACGATGCGTACCGCACATTCCCCACATTTCACGAAGCCCGTTTCAGAACAGCGACGTCACCGTCATGGCCCAGCGACCAGACGCATACCCACACGCAGAGCGGTGTATATTTACCCAAACCAGTTATTCGTTTGTGTAATGTCACCCTTGACCCGCCGCCACGCCGTATGACAAATGAGCTGGTAGCAGGGACACGGACAGCAGTCATTATGTCGGAGCGGTACGGCGTCACGGAGACATCCTGTGCCGTCTGGGACCAGCTGATCAGGCTGGGTTTTTCCCAGGTCTACCTGTGGAAAAATTTGAATGTTCATCACCCTTTCATGGATGAAAACGTGAATGGGAGCGTGGTTGCACTTTAAAGAACAGCAATTACAGAGCCAGATATAAGGAACGATAAACAAACTGAACACATTTTGTTAATAACATATTTGAAAGTGTTTCAGAATGGTTTCATTTTAATATGAATAAAAAAGCAGTTTTAAATTAAAAATCATTGTAGTCCTACCTCAGGTGGAGAGGGTAGGCCTAATTCTTTCAAACTGGGATATCTTTGTTCCTGCTATTTAGTTTGACTTTCAGTTAAAAAACGTAAATCTAGATTCAAATCTCTAGAACTGATGTGACAACGTTGTCAGCGGATATGCAAGCAATTAACTTTTATTAATTCACACTGATGTTTGTATTTGATGTTAAGCTTAATATGTTTGACCATCCAGTAAATAAACCCACTTAGGGGGGCAATTCATCGAGGAGGAACTACCTTGAGAAAACCTGAGAAACACGATCAGTGTTCAGTAGGCATCCAGAAAGAAAAAAAACGGCATAAGATACCTGTTGGCCCTGTGTGTGCTTCCAGTGTGACCCTGAACATCAGCCCTACAGCGGCAGTAATACAGAGCAGGGAGGTTGGGGAAGACACAGATAAGGCTATTAGTTTCAGGCCGAGGGAGACTCCCCCTTCTTGCATCCAAGGGGAGGGTGGCTGAGAGGCGCTGATAACAGCAGTGCATCTCCTCTCCCGGCTAGAAGATGAGTCACCCTTCTAATAAGGGCATGTATTTTCTTCTGTTTGCTTCAAGGAACCATAGCCATGGCAAATCAGTCCACACCTTCTCTGGGATCTCTCCGTACGCACTTTAAATCTGCCTCGGTCAGAATACCCTTTGAGAAGCAAAAACGATGGAGAGCCAATGATACCTGTAGAATCCAACACATACCCCTTCGTGTCTTTTCTCTCTTCTAACACCCTCCTCCTTGAGAGCTTACTGATATCTCCGGCTTGGGGTTTAGGTAAAGCGCTGATGCTTTCTGTTCACAAATTTGAGGTTATAAATACTTAGAGAAATGTATGAGATGTAATCTGTTATCTCTACCCATGGAAAGAGGCTCACGGTGAATGTAAAGAGATACAGTACAGGTCTCTATTAGAGGGACCTTTACATGCTGCTCGACCAGGAGATTACAAGCCACGGCAGCAGGTGTCAAATAGCATGCTTAAATCTACACTATTTCCCTTATTGTGACCGCTATGTAAACACAGAAAGCCAGCCATGCATGCTTCACTTAACTCATCGGTTCCACCGGAGCCCATTCCTATTCAGGGTACTTTAGGAATCCTGGGCGAATTGTTTCAGTTACAGTTTCTCTGCTCTGGAAATTACTGTGAAAAGTAAGAACGAAAGTAGTACAGGCAAACATGTAGAACACAAAGAAGCAAAGCGATGAACAGTGATGTAAAATAAGACTAAAATATCAAGTGACTAAATTTTTTATTCAAAATAAAAGTGGCTCTAGGTAATGTATTGATTAGATGTAAAATATGGAAGAACCTCTTGGCCCTACAGGAAGTGATCCAACTTTAGATTGGCACAAGCAAAGCAATCTTAGCTATGCCAAGGTAAGATATACGTTTCACTTAATGGCTTTCTGCACAGAATATGAGTAGCTAAAATGTTCTAAACTTTCACTTCCCGTCCTCATTTCTACTACTTTTATAGCCACACTGAAAGAGAAATTAAAGTGCTGTACCACTCTGTCTAAAGTTATTACATAATGCCTACAGTTTGGATATAACACTCACAGATACGGCTATAGCATCATTGCTAGGCTATATTCACTTTCAAACTGCAGTTCAAACCCACTTACTGCCTCACTGCCTCGATCCCGCACAGACCTTGGCTGCTACTGTGTCCACAGATGATCCACTGCCTTACTCCTAATGTGTTTAGTACCGAATGTAAATGGTACGAAATCAATCAATACGCTGTGTATCTATCTCCCTGGCGGAGCCGACCAGAGACCTCCGTATTGTTCTCCTTGGCCGAGGCCACTGGCCCTGCACTCCGTCAGCGGAGCACTGCTTTAGCTCCTCGCCCTGCTCCTCACAGAGCTCCCTGTGTCCTCACTACGCATCCATTACTCTACTAGTCCTTCTCCAAGGACTTAGCGGGGCTCTGTGGTTCGTCTGAAGAGCCCTTGAATCGGAATGGGCTGAAGAAGGGGTGCACTCTGGAAATATTATTCCAGAGATTTGGTAGAGAGCCCTGGTGCATACGGTTGAGCAGCACTCATGATGGAGGAGGGGGGTGGAGGAGAGGGAGGCGGAGAAGGAGAGGGAGAGGGAGGAGGGGAGGGGGAATGAGAAGGAGGACATTTACATATACATTTTAGGGCATTTAGCAGACGCCTTTATCCAAAGTGACTTACAACGGTTCATACACACACTCACTGCGGTGTCAACCATGCAATTTGACAGCCCGATAGTCGACAGAAGTTAAGGTTGAGTGTCTTGCTCAGCGACACCACAACAGTCGGCTAAGCGGAATCAGGCATCAAACTAGCATTCTTCCGGTTACAAGTCAACCTGCTATACGCCCTGAGCTAATCCGACCCGGAGGAGGTGGAGAAGGAGGAGGAGGAGGAGGAGGAGGAGGAGGAGGAGGAGGAGGAGGAGGAGGAGGAGGAGAGCAACAAGGATGAGGGTGAGGAGGAGGAGGAGGAGCAGGAGGAGGAGAGCAACAAGGAGGAGGAGGAGGAGGAGGCGGAGGAGGAGGAATGCCTCGGCTGCCCGGCCCACAACCTTCCTCTAATTTTGGTGATGAGTTGTAAAGTGACCTGGTTGCCCCCTCCACCCTGTAGGTGTGGGCCAGGTAGCGGGAATGAGATTCCAGGGATTTCCTTACCAGATCGTCTCTTGGCTTGACGTAGACAGCATGGTGCCCTTCATCCTCCCCTCCCCCCCACAACCATCTCCAGACCGGACCCACGGGAAGACCCAGGCAACAGTGCTCGAGTGCAGCCTGGCATTGTCCCGCAGCGTGGGTAAGCGGAGATGCCAGGAATAATTGATGATGCTGTAGGGGCCATGGCCTCCACGCAGGGCCATCCTGCAGACACCTACTCCTCCTGGACCTCCAGCAGAGCGCCCCTGAACGTGCATCACCTCCATTTAGTCTGATTGCTTTGAGCTCAGGGCTCCGCCTGGCATAAATGCTTTTATATGTGTGTCAACAAGTGGTTGGGTGTCCAGTGGTCGGCTTCGTTTAATCAATTAGATCGATTGGTCACGACGTGGAGCCCCAAATGTTTTACAAGCATTTTTTCAAACATGCATTGTTATTGTACTGTTATTACATTGTTATGATGATGATGACAATGACAATGAGGATGATGGTTATTATTAAATGTATTTTTATTTTATTTAAGTATTTGTTTTATTACTATAGCTGGTATTATTGGTTGCATTATTATAGTATAATGATAACAACGGATCTATTTTTCATTGTTCCATATTTCAACTAGCAGATAGTGTTGCACCAGCATGGAATGCAGAATACAAAGTGCGCTACATCCACCCTTGCGTCCCCCCCCCCATCCCCCACCCCTCTCCCCCTTTTTCAAATAAGAAGCTTGTATTCTTTATTGTTTCATTTGAGAGGGCAGGTGGAAAGGTGCCCTATTGCTCTATGGCTATCAGTCGGTCTAATCCAGAGCCACAGGAGAGGTTTAAAATACTCTGGTTTCAACTAATCTTCTCTCTCAGGCCCTGCCGCGCTCCAGACCCGCTTCGTCTATGATAGGAATGGACAAATAAAGGTGTCTCCCATGCCCTCTCATGAAAGGAGTCTGTGTGCTCTGTGGATTAGGTCCTGGTGTGTTTTTTTTGTCTTTTTCTCATTATACTGAGACGGATGGGAAAAAAAAAAAAGCACTCTACTGTTTACAAGCTATCATATGATTTGACAGACCCCATCTCATCTACCTGCATTTGAATTTTTGAGAAAGGAAATACTTAATATTTTTTTGTTGTTTATATTGTGATACATTTCACTCTCACTTTGCTATGCTGTATATAGATTAATATGGATACATATGATTGTATGATATCATTAAAACAAATACAATACAGAGGGAGAGAAAAAAAACGGAGTGAGAGGGAGGGTTTATTTTTTCCTAGCAGGCGCGTCAGGGGCAGCTAATCTGAAAATAAGGGTCCTTCAAGTTCAACGGCGCATATTTTGGTTTCACCGCACGTCTGCCAAGGTATTTCAGCTTTCTGACTCCTGTCAAACTTTAATGAATTACTCACGAGTCGTTTGGAGAAATTTGCTCAAAGTCATCCAACGGCTTTCATTACTATAGAATGACAGCGCAATGCATTTTCCCGCGCTGGAAGAGTTGGTTTGGTGTAGCTGGCCAAGCTAATAGGACCAGCTCAATATGTTTGAGCTGGTACTATTAAGTACCGATGGATTTTTTGTTGATTTTTTTTTCAGATGTCGTGTCGCCTTCTTCAGTGTGGTTGGATTTAGTAACGTTCGTTAGCCTATAGGAGTGAGAGAAACGGCAACAAATGTAGTCGCATTGTCTTTGCTGGGCGCCTATATTGAAACGGGATTGAATTGAATGAACGAAGGCTCTAATTTTCTCAATGTTTGGGTTCTAAATTACATCTTAAATCCATGTCTACCTCAACGTTTGTGTCATTGTCACAATGCTTCACCTATCCACTTCCGATCAACCACGGAGTGTATCGTTGACGCCGTGTGTCAGCGGTGCTGTCAGGACCCTTATGTCCCTCTATTCTAGCCAGCCGGTAAATCACCTTCTAGAGGAAATGGGTGATAATACAAACAGATAAGCACCCCCAGTACCTGACCTCCGTAGTCAGGACCTCCCTTAAACCACTAGACACTGCTGCTGACATGGTCCTCCATCACTGCTTGCTTCAATGGGGACCCACAAGTTATTTAGTCCTTATCTGCAGTGGCCCCTGCACAGCATTCACGCTATTGACCCAAACAATGCCACCCCTCACCGCTCACTGCCAACGTGAGTGACAGTGGGTGTGGGTGCACTTGTGTCTGACTTCTGCCTCTATCTTTTGCTGGCTTGTTTGTCCAGTCGAGATTCCGCCTAACAACAACGACATCCCAATGCTCCCCAAAGAAACCGGCCGCTCTGTCACACAATAAAGGGTGTGACACTTCCTTTGCTGTTTATCTAAACAGACTTCTTATAATGGACTGGGCGTTCTATTCAACGCATTTGTTTCATTCTGGGGATGACCTGTATTTGTGGGGCAGGGGAAGGCAGGACAATATGGCATTTATATTGGTTAAAGGACAAGCCCCCCCCCCCCCCCCCCCCCCCCCATGGAAGTACTTCCCCCTCAGAGATAACGGATCCAACCAAAAGCATAACCACAAGCTAACGAAAGCATGATAAACCCACCTCTTTTGAGACATTAAACTCATTATTTTCCTCAGTCAGTGGCACTGAAGTTGCCTCAAATATTAGACTACATTTTTGGCTTGATGAACTAATATCCAAGGCTAGGCACGCTACTGCTAGCCTGATGTAGACGGCATTGGTCTCCAGGTATGTGTAAGCTACTTTCAGTTTTTCATCACGCAGCTCAAATCTCATATTTGACAATGAGGATATCAGGGATGGGGATCTCAGGGTCCCATGGCTCCATAATGGCTCCGGTGAAGACGGGCATTATCCAGCATCTATTAAAACCCCTCCCTGTGATCAGCACCCCTCCCCTCCCTGATCCTGTCTCACTTTTATTTATGAATGGGAGAATATGATGGGGGGGGGGCGGGGGGGGGGGGGGGTACTTGGGTTGGTACTTGCTGATCACATGATATCAGCTTCACAGCATCAGTAGAGGAATTTGGACAGGATTCCCCCTGACCCCCCTCCCCCCCAGCCAACTTTGAAGCCCCATATGATAACGTGTGGTGCTTCCAAACCTGCCCTCCCTAAAGCCAGTGTATGTGAAGCAAGGCAGCGAAACGAGGGGTGTGTGTGTGTAACGGGGAGATGGTGGCTGCGTTTGATCTGAAGGTCGCCAGCCCCTTGCCGGTGCTGAGAGATGGCTGGCGGGCGAGACTGGCTCTTATTTAATAACATGAAGGGGAAGCGGACCTCTCTCTCATAATTAGGCCTAATTACCCAGCAGGTGTGGACAGACAGCCCCAAGAAGAGACAAACTGCCTTTATCCAGGGACTTAGAGTCAGATTACCATGAGCTGTCTTATCTGTGAGAGGGCCAGCAGGAGCCCCAGTTGTCCCAGACCCCTGCCCACTGGCTCCCAGGCTCCTCGCTCAGGTGTATTAACTAGCCAGCCAGATTTTCTATCTCCTATGTCTGCAGCACACGGCTTTAATCAGAACTCTGAGACCTGTTGGTCATAACCGAGATTTATTTGTGATTTTTGAAACTTTTAAATAAGCGCAGTTGCATGAGTTGAATTATCCTGAAATTAAACTACGAATATTGCTTAATCACAATAGGGTTTTTCACCAGCCTATGTAGCGAGACTATGAAACCAGACTGTAGCACAAGAGCTCAGCCTTCAGCAGTGTGTGGTATCAGGCTTGTCGTGTGTTTTGACGTTAAGATCTTCACAGCTGACAGGCAACCGGCTGGTTGCACTGGTTTGTTTGAATTGCCGGCTCTTTCAGGGTTGGCAGTGAAACAATTGAGGTTCCTTTTGTGCATAGCTTTGACTGACATCCTGCCACCAGAAGTGTCCCCCACCGCCAACAGCCCCACCAGCTACTTCGGCCGTTCGGCATGTTTGTATTTGGGCTAGGGACTGGCAGGCGGGCAGCAGCTCTATTGTTTAGTGGGTGGCAGAGCGGGCTGGAGAAAATGCTGATGCCGGAGAAAAATAAGAGGCATGGATAGATAATGCTCAGGGGGAAGTCATACCATTGAATTGTTTAAAAAGTGTCCTGTTTGGCTGGCGTCGCCATGCCCCAGCCTGAGCCCGACATGGTGACAGTCCCCCCAAGACCCCCTCCTCTTGGTGTCACCAGCTTCCTTCTCAGTGTGACATCCTCCAGCACTCAAGAGGGAGGGAGAGAGAGAGGGAGAGAGAGAGAGAGAGAGAAAGCGAGAGCGAGCGTGAGCGAGCATGGCTGGAATGGTGGAATGTTCTCAAGGCCCAGTACAAGGAAACGGCTTGGTCCAGACATAGCTAAGTGTCCGCGGCTCTGATACAAGACAATGAGAAAACCCTAATCCACCTGTTATCATGGTGGGACTCCCACACACACACACACACACACACACACACACACACACACACACACACACACACACACACACACACACACACACACACACACACACACACACACAGTAGGGAATGCAGTCAACCCACCCATGCACAGGTAGGCTTAGCGAGTGGACCCTCACGAAACAATGCAGTCTTTTTTTTTGTTGTCCTTTGCCATTTTTGTCATACTTCATAACTACACAGCCCAAGAGGATTATTGGTTCATGTCCGGTCTGATGGACATGTCAGGTTGCTCTTTGTTCACGAGGTATGGGGAAACTCATCCAATCTGGTTTTATTGATTGAAATTCATCCAAGATTTTTGGGGAATCTTAAACTCTGAGTTCTACAAGTGGATAATATCAGGACTTCAAGTCGAGAATACAACCTTTTGGTAGCTTATGAATGTCTAAGTCCAGTGGATCAGTTAAATACAGCGGTTCCATTTTGTCAGTTGAATGTTGTGGTGGCACTTCCTTTATGTTATATTGCATCTCGGACAGATGAGACGTCTAAATGCACACACTTATAATCAATATACCTAATTAATGTATGCACATACCATTCTCCTCTGTTGCAGAGTGAGCCCCGAAACACATTGTCCACACAGTGCCACTTAACAAAGCTTTACCCCAAAGGTTGGGGTCTGGATCAAAATTAGCGTGTTCCCCATCACCAGAAGCCTTGGAGGGCCGTTATATTCAATAAGACGGATAATAATACCTATTCTTAATGTGTCTGAAGCCCTCCATATTACGGTGTTTGCTGGCCTGTGGCGGCGGCGGCGTAGCAGCGTCTCGGGGGATGACTGCTCTCATTGTGAGGCAGAAGAATGTGGCGCTCGGCCCTTAATTAGGAAGGTTGGCCGGAGGAGTCTGTCTGCGCGGTCGGCAGATTCACATGCACAATTTAACCGCTAACCTCCCAAAATGAGCCGCTCTCGAATGCCTCGCACTCGGGTTTCAGCGTGTGCCAGTCGCCCGGGGGCAAAGGTCACGGTGAGTAAGAGTAAGGCAAGGCAGGGAGGCCTGGCGGGGGGGGTCAACAGGCCACGGCTCAGCAGGTATCCCTCATCTTCTTCAGACTGACCTACCTGGAACACACACACACACGCACGCGCACACACACGCACACACACGCACACGTGGCTGGTATCGGCTCACCTCTCTCGCTCTGTCCCTCTCTACCCGGATCCTCTTTCGTTCCATCGGTCTGCTTTGTCGGCTATTTACATTCTTTCAAACTGCCGGATCACCAGGAGACGCTCCCGACGTTGTTCCGTGATCTGAAGCCGACGCATCCGCTCCGCTCACCGGCTCACCGTACTCGTGGCCTACCTGCAGAAGACATTAAAAAGCTTCATATCGCTTGCTTGTTTTTCGCCCCGGGAAGCAACCGTGCAGTTCAGAGACTGACGGAGGGGGAAGGCTGTAGTCCCACGTCTGTTCACTGTAATTACAGGGTTGCTGATCTGGTGATTTATGATGTATTGAGTGGAAGAGGTGTTATCACAGTACAAAGGATGTAGAGGGCGCAGAAACAGTGGATCTGCAGCCAACTACTGCACCCATACAGCCATGGGGGTTGGAGATACTCACTCCATAGATGAGATGTGCTGAAAGCAACACTATGGTAATAAGGGCTTTAAGGGATACACCTGTGAAAATACAATATGTGCCTTTTTTGATTTACTGAGAACAGAAAACGTTTAGAAAGAGTCGACTTTGGAAATGTTTTGACAGCAACTACGCAAGATCTACAAACGACAGACAACAGTGCAAACAATGAATACAAAGAAGCACGCGATGTAGACCCATACTTGCAATTATCACATTTGAATAATTGCCTGTGGTGTGAAAGTTTACGTTTTCTCTCCTAGGAAGAAGACTGATGGCACCAGTGATCACATGATGTCGCGTCCCTCCCCGACCCCCATCTACACTCTTAGGGGGGCTGCGGCACCCCTCAATACCCTGCACTTCAGTTGCCAGCAGGGGACTCAGCCACTCCTGTACTCTGGGTTAGACAAAAAACACACACACACACACACACACAGGGAGACTGACTTTAAGTAAACAACATGTAGACACCATTAAGTAAAGTGAGTGTGTGTGCAATGCATGTGTCGCTACGTGTGTGTACCTACTGCTGCCAATTCTGCTGCTGTAGTATTTGTAGTGTAGAACAAATACGCCCTTAGCCTTGATCAGGACACATTGTCAACAATACCATCATTCTTTAAACATTCTCCATTGTTTGCCTTGTAGGTCAGGCAAGGGGTCGATCCACGTGTGGAACCTGGACTCCCGGCGGGCGGAGACGGTTCTGGATGGCCACTCCGGGAGCTCCGTCATCTGGGTCAGCACACTGCAGTCCACAGGGGCTCTGCTCAGGTGACTACAACTCGCTGTTATTTCATTACTGATCTCCCTTCCTTCCTGAGAGGTGGATTCACTCTTTTGTAGAGAGCTCTTCATCACCATCATCATCAATTTGCTAACACCTAATGCTCATAATGTCTTAACATTGAGATGAGGGATAAATTAAGGTCCCCTAAGTCACATAAATAAAGGATTTACAGTCCAGAATGCTAGAGGACTTCCGATGAAAGCTTGCCTCCATTATGCCTCCACACTCACTCCTCAATTTATTTTTGATTAGTTTTTCCCTCCAATCTCTCCCCGCTTCTCTCCTCCTATTGGCGGGCATCCAGTCAGGGGCGGGACATGCGTGTGTGTCTGTGGGACCTGAGCGAGGGCCGTGCGGAGGTCTCCGAGTCGCTATGGACGGGCAGCGTGGGCTTCTGCCAGTGCTCCACGCTGGAGACGGGCCAGGGAGCCTGGCTGCTGGCCTGCCCCGGGGAGCAGACTGAGGAGGTACGTGCACACGCATACACACGCATGTGTAGCGTGAAGGGTGTCCTCCGGGGTGACCCTCTCTTCCGAACCCTTGAGGTTGATGGTTCGAACCCCCATTTGGTAGAGTAGTGGTATGGAAGAACTTCCTCCCACGCACGCGCGCGCGCACGCGCGCGCGCGCACACACACACACACACACACACACACACACACACACACACACACACACACACACACACACACACACACACACACACACAGGCTATTCTGTTGGCAGCTGGGTAAACTGGTTGTAACAGTCAGACCCGTCATGACTTGACCTGGCTTGCCAACACTAGCTTTCTGAGTCTGTGAATTATGTCATCCTCTGTCATCGGTCATGTCTCGTTCAATTGTCAAAGCATATTGATATGCAAATTCAGCAAGGTTGAATTTGAATTCTTAGTAGGAATTTCGTTTCTATTAGGTAAGAAATGTAAATAAAAGACTGAGGACCCAGGCACACAGAGCCGAAACGGGCGTAACGATCCGGTTTCGTTTTAAGCAATGACTCCGTAAGGAAGGAGTCATTGCGAAACCGCATCGATCTGTAGAAACGCTGTAGTACACATTCCAGGCCCATAATGCTACTGCTACAGAAATCCAGAAGAAAAAGAAGAGGAAGAGGCGAGCATGCGCATAAAGGCTGCCAGTTGTTTACAAACATACAGTCCGAGAAGAACCAGTAACACGAACAGCACTTCTACGAAGATTGATCTAAATAGATTTGGTGTATTTGTCCGTCCGTAATCCTTTTTCGCTAATTTTGGTCGCGGATTCTCATTAAATATTGCCCTAGCAACCCAACATGGGACATTATCTACTGCAGAATCATCACAAGCATGTAGTCCGCCATCATTGTTGTTGTGAGTTCTGAGACGCCGCGGGCTTAAGTGGTCATTGGCTAGAAGGTCAAGGGGTAGGGCGATGACGTCATCGTTTGCGTTTCAGGCGTCCAAACGAATCCTAACACGAAACCGCATAGGTCCGGATAGATTTGAAACCACCTTCGGACGTGGTTTCACAAATGTGCGGTTTCGGGCACCGGATTCGCCGGCTCCGTCTGGACGGTCGGCCGAAACGCACAAGACTTGTGCGGTTTGACCAAAAAAACGGCTCCGTGTGCAAGGGGCCTGAATCATATGCTGATCACATCTGTGAAAAGAACTCAACGAGAAAGACTTGTTCTTATCGAATGCTTTGTTTGATAGGCCTCACGTTTTAAGACCGCAGCACACACTACAGGTCATCTGAAGTCACTGGCCAACACACACAGTAACCGGTCAACCCTTATACAACCACTGGTCAGCGCACACAGTGGTCATAACTGATCATGACCCTTAGATCAGAAGTGAAGCACCCTTCGCCATACATCCTAAGTTTGCACTCTTGCATGGCCTGCACGCCTACATTTTCGGCATTGCTGTGCACTCACATGCCCAGGTCTTGATAAAATGCAAATTAGACATAGAAGAAATAAAGGCCTGCTCTTCAACCCTCTCTCTGCATCTTAAAGGAGAAATCCGGTGTAATTGGATTTGGGATATATTTGGTATGATAACGTGTTGGAATGTTCGTTTTGGAGCAAAAAAGCGCGTATAGACGCATTCTTCAGTTGGCTGTTTTTAGCCGATTCTATCAAAACGCTATAAACTTCAAACAACTGGGGCATGTGTTATGCCAAGAACTAAATCGCTATTTTAAACCACTTAAAGGCTAGAAGTAGCCCGACACTTCTTTGGTAGTATAATAATAATGTTTTGGATGTTAAGACCCTTATTATACTTCTAGCCTTTTAAGTGGTTTAAAAAACGATATAGTTTTTACCATAACACATGCCCCGATCGTTCCAAGTTTATAGCGTTTTGGTAGAATCTGCAAAAAAAAAGCCAACTTAAGAATGCGTCTATACGCGCTTTTTTGCTCCCAAACGAACATTCCAACTTGTTATCATACTAAACATATCCCAGATCCATTTTACACCGGATTTCTCCTTTAACCGAGTACTTTGTATTAGCATTCTCTGACGCTATTGTAAACGGGTGCATTGATGTCCTCGCTAGTAATCGAAACCACCGTGGCTGGTAAAGTTGCTGCTTTGACTGCTGGGTTAGTGTCCATCGGACCACTTTACCAGGTGAATGAAACTAATGACCCGCTCTGGTCTGAAGGTAAATTGTTTGGTGGAGGGGCATGGGGGGTTGAGGACAATACAGCCATCACTTATTCCGTCCAGATTCATGTTACTAGCTCTTCTGTTGAGGAGCAACACTTGAAAGGGGACCAGAGAGGACATCTGATCCAGGCAAACGCACCCTCGCTAACTCCGCTCGGCATGGCCAGGCTTCTGGGCGCCTGCCATTCCCTGCATCTCAATAATGCCATTGTCCCGATAGAGACACACACACAAACACACACACACAGACACATGCACTTGCTCAAAGGCAGATGCATTACACCGTCCGAAACACTTGCAAGAGATCCGTCTTTTTGTCTCTTGCAGGCCTCATACACGATTCCTTACACATGGTATTCTACACATGCAGTTATTGGCAACAGAAAGCGATATAAAATACAATTATTTGATATGCTTATGGGTCAGGCAGACGTCGGGTCATTGCCAGTCCACTAAGCCACAATTGGTGTTTGTTAAATGGTGATAACGTGGTAAATAGTATTGTGGAATACTACTAAGAAAAGGGTTAAAAATAAATGGTTGGATCGACATTAGTACAGCTCTGTTCTCTGCATACTCTGTACTGCAAAACGGACAAGCTATTCAGACAAGGACAAGCAATTTCGAAACATGAATGCTGGAGCACATTTGCAACAAACCACACATGAAACTAGCTACTAAGTAAAAGGGCGTAAATCTCGACTATAAAATCCCTGCTTATCCATTTCCATGTTTTTTCCCTCTTCGCTGTTTACTGCTCACATGGGGCGCTGGGGAGTCGGCAGCCAAGGGGGAGACATTAATTAATAGTGTTTACGAGCGACGCGATGCCACACATGAAGCGCCTACCACCTGAGGCGCAGGCTGCTCCTAGCCCCGGCCTGGTAAACACGGGGCTGAGATGGAGCTGCGCGCTAACACACAGATGGCTTCCGCACAGCGACGCTCTATTAGCGGCCACCTGATGAGGATGAATACGTGCATCCTCTAGCGTGGTTTCCCCCTTCCCCCGAAGGGAATCCGTATCGGGGTTGCCAGCAAGGCCACGTGTGTGTGTGTGTGTGTTTGTGTGTGTGTGTGCGTGCGTGCGTGTGTGTGTGTGTGTGTGTGCACATGTGCTCCGGAATACACTTGCAGGCATACAGTCCATCAAAGGCTTTCATTAGTATGTGTGTGTGTGCGTGGCGGGAGGGGTGCCAGTGTGCGTGGAGAAGTGCAGTGTTAAACACGCCGCTGGGTCAGGGTTTAGCTGGATTTATTATAGACAGGCCCGACCGGCCAGCCCCTGATGGATAGCGCTGTAGGTTGTGCTCGCAGGCTCCCGTCAGCCAGACTAAGGTCCCCACCCAGACTCACAGAATCGGGTTGCGCTTCTCGGCTAAACACACAAAGAAATCCAGAGTTAGGATATCAATTGTGTGCGAAATGTTCTAATGCAACCACAATTTGTGTGGCCGAGTTGCAATTCAAGGGAAGGCCAACTTTGAATTAAAATTAATTTGGCAGCTTCAATTTAACTGGCAGCAAATAGTAATACAGATAAATGGTAATAAAGGGTACTTTATAGAATAGTGTAGTGGCTAGGGTTTTTGGACGAAAGGATACTGGGTTTGATCCCAAAGGTACACAACCTGCCGGTACGCATCCTTATAGCAAAATGCATAACCTCTACTTGGTCCTTAAGTAAAGGTTTCTGAATTCACTGTAAGGTGCTTTAGATAATATCGTCACCTAAATGACTAAATAGCAGTATTAAAAAAATTAAAAAGAATTGTCGTTGACTGCCGGCAGCATAGGCTGAACACATAACAAGACCCTCTGTTGGTTGAGATGTGGTTTGAATGCGTTTGCTTTAAGCCCTTTTTATCTCCTCCTTACAGATCAAGATATTTGCATTGCCCGGGAAGACTCTGGTGTGCTCGCTGCTTCCCAGGGCCAAGCTGGGGATGGTCATGTGTCTCCAACTGTGGCAGGTATGTCCAATCTTCTCTGATATGATCTTAGAAGCTAATTATAGTTCTTATCATTCCCTAGTTGGGAATTTCGTTTGTATGGCTCTATATCTCTGCCAAAATCCCACACAACAAACATATCCTTGCAGATTGTGAGTACTTTTACTGCACCGTGCGCAGTATTTCTTTGCTCGTGCTTAGAAATAAGCACGAGCATATAATTATATATATATATATTGGCACCTCACTTCTTCCACTATGTTTCACCTAGAGACTCTATTACAAATTTTAATATTGTTGATTTACATGCTAATGTAAATCATCACACTTGATCTTAAGTACAAACAGAGATAGCCGTTATCACTTACACTTGTTGAGATTCAAGTTTTTTTTCTTTACCTGTTTCTTATATTTTCAGTTGGGGCTCATTTTCTCTCATTGGCCAAGATGACTATTACAAAAGTTAAACATTTAGGACGTAGTGGAGCCTTACAACGTCAATAATTGGCCTAGAAACACAATATAAAGCTTAAAGTGTTAAAATTCTTCTTGTAACACTTTCACTGTTTCACTGGAGTTGCAATTCTTCAATGATTGGAAAATATACTTGTTAAGTATCAGGTTTTTTTGTGTAGCGACCCCGTTTCTATTCATTTCTTTACGTCCTAAGCTGTGTAGCTTTATTAAACATATTTTCAACGGCACGACACATTTTCTGCAAGAATGCATTTTCTGGTTGGTTACATGTTGCCAGACAAGTCCAACTACCTCTTGAAGACCGTAGACCATTTATTAGGGTACATCAAGCCAGTTCCCAATTAACCAAGTCTGCTCAGGAGCTGACCTCTCAGAACATTGGAGAACAATAAGGCGCAGTGTTACCCCTCAGACACCGTGCAGTTGTTTACAAAACGTATGACTATGAGATCATGTGGTCTAAAGGTTAGAGCAACAAACCTTGTTTAGGGGTTACGATGGCCAGTGTTGCAATGGCCTTGGCTGGCTCCGCCTACTTATGGCAAAAAAGAAAATTACACGCGCAAGCAGAGAGACTGTGAGAGAGTGGGGCCCTTCTGCCCACGGGGGTGGCAGTTGTGTAATCATCAGTTGATGATTTCTCCTCTCAGGTTTATTATTGATCTCACAAGCATTAAAAGTCTGCATTAAAAGCTCTTGCAATAATAATTTGTGTGCACATATTAGTTATGTGCTTTTTGGATTGGATGTTTTTTCAGTGATATGCCACCATAATTTAAATATTTATGTAGCCATTGACCATAAGGATTGATCTCTAAGAATATAGTAGATATAGTAGATATTTGATATTGATTATTTTTAAAAAGTTAAAATGATCTGCTGATTGCTCCCTTACTCCGAGCCGTTGCACACTAACGCATAGTAACACGCTTGTCAACACGGCTAGCAAGAGATGCTAATTCAGTTCGATTTATCACTGCCAACTCGTCACAGGTTATTTTTTTCTTCCTCTTTTTCCGTACATTTTTCTCAACTTGCAGAAGGCCCCAACACTGTAATTAGAGCGTTTTTGGAAGGTCCGGGGGGGTTGAAGCTAACATATATCAGCCTGCAGCTGCACACCCGGCCCGGGCTACGATACGCAACGTCTCTGTTTCTCAACGGCTGTCCCAACGTTTAAATTTCCCTGCCAATAATGAGACATGTAATTATTTTCACAGTTAATTTGTAACCCATTGTCTGGTGCTGTTTGCATTTGCATTTGGAATAATTTGAGATGGGGGGGGCTGGGCTGGTTTTGCAGTTCTTAGAGGTCATGCACATGACTTTCTTTAGCATTGCATTTTGTTGAATTACAAACAAACCCACTGGTGGTAATTTCCCCCCTGGGAGGCAAATTCGCTATTAAGCGAAACAGGCATTTAAACAGACAGCTATTTCAGGACCCCTGGGTTGTGTTTGTTTACAGCTCGGCGAGCGCTTGCGTGGCAGTGGCGCTCTGACATGCTGACGTTCTGCAGAGCCTAGCTGCACATACCGACACACGCGGCCTGTTGCCATGTATTATCTTTCCTCCTTGACGTGTATTTCCGAGTTGCAACCCTAAGTTGTTTCCTTTCATCAAGTTGATTTATGATCCGATACGAGTTCTTCGCAGACTACCTGGAAACATAATTATCAATAAAGTTGTACGAGTGTTACAGTGCAGGCAGGGCGCTTTTTACCTCAAAGCCATGTGACGCTAAATCACTTTGGGTTCAGCTACTGCTGCTGTGACACAGCGGAGTGAGGCCTATAAAACTGTCATGCGACTGGATATATGTGTGTGATATATATACTTACCTAAGTGTCTGTGTGTGTGTGTGCGTAACCAAGGATACGCAACGTGTTGCTACATGCTCACACAGGTTGAACATAATTGTCACGTTTTCCTATCAGTCCTAAAAAAATTGGTGAAGTTCGTCTGGTGTTTGTTATCAACTCCCAACTGTTTCCTCACCGTGACACACCCTAGGGAGAGACAGCCAACCGTTTTTTCTACTTTCACTGCCAGCTCACTTTCCCCTCTTCTCTTTCCCTCTGTCTTCCTCCCCATTCCCCGTCACCTTTCTTGCTCACATCTTCTACCCTTGGTACCTGCAAACCTTCTGTGATCATTTTCATCCAGCTGATCGCTCTCTCTTGTCTTCAAACACTTTCGACACAACCTTTGGGGGGAAATTAGCTATAAGCATAGAAAGATAAACTATTATTTTCTACTTCAGAGAACCTTGTCGGACTTAAAGATCCATGTGTCTCTTTCCACTGCATCCATAGGGTGAGTGAGCTTGTTGTCTGATCTCTGTGATTTGATTGGCTGGGAGTGGTGAGTGATAGGACAGACACTGAAGGAAGAAAGTGCATCCATATGTGGAGGCCTCCACTGAGTGTGTGTGTGTGTGTGTATGTGTGTGTGTGCGTGCGCATGCTGGGCCTTGGGGGACAGTAGTTGATATATGATGTGCGAGGCTTTTAAAAGTGAACGGAGGCTAGTGGGGAAGAAGGAAATGTTCCTATGCAGATATCCATCACTCTCAGTTCATCGCCTCTCAAAAAATGCAATAAATAAATAAATAACAATAACACGCAGCCATGACATCATCAGGGCAGACCAGGGCTGAGCGACGCCCACGATGGGTTCCTGATGTGCAGACATGTCGCTGACTGCATCTCAAAAGAAGACCCTCTTTCCTGTCCTTCCTGTGGTTCCGTTAAGTCCAGTTCGTAATGAGTTCGAGGAAGCCCCTCTTTTCTACCGTCCCACCATCTCGGCACCACCTCTTCCCCTGCTCTTTCCCTGTCCGTCCAACCGTTCAGCCAGCTGCTGGTCTTCTTGAGTGATGGATCTCCTCCCACACCCCCCCCCCCCCCCCCCCTCTCCAGTAGAGAGCCCTCTCGTAGAAGGGCCCTATGGAGGATATAATGAATTAGGTGTCTACTCAGGGTTCCCCGACCTCCGAACCCTGACATGATCAATCACGGAGGTCCTACACTTATGTGAAGTGCAAAGGGCCACGGTGAGCCCTCTGGCCTGGAACGCCTGGGCCTGCCTCTCGCCGGCAGGCACGGGCCTCCGCATTCGACTGGGTCCTTCTATTTGTTTTCACAATCTTAACGTTCATCCCGCGCCTTGTGTGTTTGTACGGAATACATACAAGGGCTCTGTCTATCATTTATTCAGCGACGACGGAAGACCTGCAAAAGGGATGGCGTACAATTAGAAGAAGACTTGAGGATGGATGAAACCGTGGCAGTCACAGCACACATATGGAAATCATCTCTTCACCTCCTCGGTTACAGCTTCTCAGGGCAAACAGGGCCCGTGGCAGCATCTACAGTACTTCTCAAGGACCGGAGTACATTGAATTATGTTGGAGGCGAGGCGTAGCAGTTGATCGTAGATATTTAATACCTTCAAAACAGAAACCAAACCTGTGTTGCTCCGCTTGCTAGGCAATGCAAATGGTTGCTCAGAGGTGCTCAGTTAATTGGTAGCTGTAGTGATCAGTGGTATATCCCCCGAGGCCGGGGTGGTGTTGACGCAACACAAGGCCAGGTCTACTGCATACCAAGAGGAGGAATAATGGTGGGAATATTGGCAGCAGAGTGGACTCCACCGCCCCTGTAGGCAGCCCTGCCCATCCCATATCATTCCATCTTCCCTCCTTCCCTGCTTGCTTTTACTCCTTGTTTGTTTTTCTTACTACCTAGACCATACCCCCACCCCCCCCCCCCCGACACAAACACACCACCATATTCCAACCCCCACCCACACATCAGCCGTGACATATGAAGCGATGCAGCTTGTATAAGCTCACCTTTACGTTCTCATTCGCCAGCATGATTTACAGGCCCTCGGCCATTCCTCCCCTCACAGCTCCTCTCTCTTTCTTGCCAGGTGACGTAGAGGAAGCCAGAGACAGCGCAGATGCCCAGAGGTTATCTGTGTCTGTGCACGGCTCTCCATCCAAAGAGGGGGGGGGAAGTAGGGGGGGGGGGGGGGGCTCTTGCGGTGGGAGAGACGCAATGAGTGAGAGGGGGGGGGGGGGGGAGAGAGAGAGACGGAGAGAGAGACATCCTACATAAGTGTCTCTTTTAATTGTCAGACCGCTGGAAGGTTATCTTCGATATTTTCATTACACTTTTAAGCGATGTGGAAGCCGGCTGCAGGCCCTTAGCCCTGTCGGCTGACAGTGGATACAGATGAGGAGCAAAGTGACACGCGGTGTAATGGACTGCTAGCGGGAGGCGGGGGGAGAGGCAGGCTGACGAATGGAGCCCTCCGTGTCCCCCATGGTGTCGGCGGGAGCTTCCAGAACGATAACCCTTGCTCGGCTCAGCTTCTGGGACTGCGCTCTTTTTTTACTTCTTGCGGTTAGTCTCACAGTCTCATCTCCCATCTCTTCCCATCGCTTCCCCTCCACCTCTTTTTGAGTCTTTGTTTCTCCCTGAGGACTCCCCAGTCCTCTTCTCTTCTCTTTCCTCCATAGGCTGTTTTCTGGGTTGTTGGATATTGTGTGTTTTTAGGTTGGAAATGGAAAACAGGGCTTGTATATCTTGACACCACATCACGACTGCCTCCATTTCGGAAGTTTACGAGCATAGGATTCATTACTATGTAAAATTACATCGGGCAACAGAAAATCCCATGATGCATTCTGATGTTCAAGCCCTATAAAGTGTTCAGAGTCTTAAATCAACTTTCCTTCAATGCACCCAGCCAGACGCGGGCCCCGGGCCGCTCCTGTTGGCGGGCTATGAGGACGGGTCTTTGCTGCTGTGGGACGTGGCCCAGAGGTCCGTCCTCAGCCAGGCCTCCGCGACTCTCCCCGAGCCCCTCATGTGCCTCGCCTTCGACCCGCGGCGACTGAAGGGTGTGGCCGGTTCCTCGGACAAGACCCTCCAGCCCTGGGTTCTGGACCAGAACAAGAACCTGCAGGTGAGTGAGAGGGGTGCACGGTGATTCTATAGCGAGGTTCCTGTGTAAGTCTGAAAGGTTTGGAACATGACCTGAATTTGGATGACATTTTTAAAGGCAGGGATAAATATCTACCCTCAACACCCAAAAACAAACGAGTTATACTCCTAACCCCAACATGCTCCTGACATCTTGAGCATGTTGTGGTGTCTCAATGTTCTAAGTCTGCTTAATGACTAAACATTAAACTACACACACAAACGCACACAAGCTTGACAGTGGTAACCATTCACTGAGTGATAATCAGGAAGAACAACAATAACAGGTTATTATGCACCGACTTATTACACAAACACGTTTCTATTGTTACCCCCCGACACATCTGTGTTTTCCCATAGACATATACTCACCATACTCACTACATAACGCACCAGATTGAGAATACCCCCGAAACCTTAGTCAGAATCCAATGCATTGCCAGCACGTCTTCAGCCCGCTTCGGGTCTGCTCCTATGACAAAGACAAACACAACAAATAGCCTGTCAGAGGCGCGCCATACCTCATCTCCCGTAACAGCCAGTGCATCATGAGTCACAACGCCTCATTAGCCACTATATATTTTGTTGATTCCACGAGCAGAAGGCAGTGACCCCGTGTCTCAGCCAGCGGCCATGAATCAGCTTCAGGAGAGGGGAACCCTGAGTTGATGTACAGAACTTGGACCCGTATTATTGTTTCCAGAACCTTCTTTTTACAAATGAACGCTTGAATTAGAAATCTTTGCAAAGCCTCCCCCGCTTCTCGATTTTATTTCGCCTTTCTTTGCCCGAACACACATCTGAGAAAACAACGTGCAAGAGCACTCCCACTATGCTGAAAAATCGGAGGATAACAATGATTGTTGGAGTTTATTATTTTTCACAAGTAACGAAATATGACCGAGTGTGTAATCCGAGACAAAGACGATTGGGGAAGAAGAGCGTTGAGGTGGGGGGGCCGGCGGGTGGGTAGTTGGTGGTGGTCTGTGGGGGTGGGTTGCTCAGTGTTCGGGTGTGGGCCTCGGTGTACGGAGCCAGCGGGGGCTTTTAAATAATCCTGAAGTTCAGCCTGGTGTGACGTCCAGACAGCTGTCCCAGTTCCTCCCCTACAAAAGTATTTTTGTGCTGTATTAGAGGGGTGGGAATGGACCTGCCGGGCTGTGACAGACGACCCGCGAGAGGTAATAAAAATATCAAAACCTCGGGGCCTCCGAAAGCCAAACAGAAAACATGTCTGCAGCGAGAGGGAACAGTAGTTACCAGCGGGCGGCCTCAGTAAAGCAGTATGGGGGCTATGAGCAGCACAGCGCGGATGTTTTAGAGTCTCAGTATTGTCATCACATTTCCACCCAATTAACTTTATATTCTTTGAATTGGTTTAGGTGCGCTAATTAATTTGTGACTTACATTTTTTTTTACAAGTTTTGACAAGTAGTAGTAGTTTTAGACTTTATGTGATTATATCATAATAATAATCATTAATTATACCAATTCGTTTTTGATTATTCCTGGGATTGCTTTGCATGAGATTTGAGAGAGAAAATTCATAGGTCCTTTTCTTTCATTGTTATCATGTCATCTCCACTCTGGAGTAAGGACTAGCAGCACACTGTTGGTATTGTCATGGTTGCTTCAATGAACGGGATTGTGTCGCAAGACGCTGCAATTCCCCATGATTTCCATTATTCATTCCTATCATCCGGTAATCCTGGGTGCCACATGATGCCTCTGCCTCACCCAGATACCCCTAGGCCAAAGTGGACTCTGTTCCCTCTGTGCATGGCATAGAGCAGGGCTGTCTGGAACTGTCAGAGGCAGGGTGAAGGGAGGAAAGCAGAGTTCTACACAATGCAGTGCGCGTATGATTTACTGGGGGGCCAAGGCCTGCAGAGAGAGTTTATCAAGCCCTGATAAGGACTGATAGCCTATGGAATGGCAGTTTAATGTATTACACATGCCTCCCAGGGGCCCTTTATCTGCCCCTGATGATCTTAAGAGAGCCTGCAACCTTGCTATCTGTTCCTCAAAGAGGATACATCTTCTGCTCTCCCTCCTGCCCACACTCCAACCCCCTGCACACATTTCTGACGTTTGTGTCAGTGCAAGAGTGTAAGGATGTGGGTGTCGAAATGGGTTTAAAGGCTTTTAAGAAAGACAGACACATATTTAAGCAACCGCTCAGCATATTGTTATGAGCGGAGACTGGTTCCTCCAGATTTAAGTGAAGGGAGAAAGGGTCACAATGGAGAAAAAAGACAACGAGACGGGGATTAGCAGGGTACACCATGCATGGCTGAAAGCCTTTCTCCGAGACATGAAGACAGCTCAGTACAGGTGGAGCTTCTGATCCTTGTCGTTCCCAGAACGCAAAAGCATAGGCCTTCACTGTCCTACCATGTTCCCCTGCCAATCACCTGCATGGCATCATCCCTGGATTATTCATTTCTCCACCTATTGCAAGCAAACGGTGAGGTCGGCCAATCTTCACGGTCGGGTGAGACGGTGGGAAGGAAGATCAGGGAAGAATGACTTTAATTGGGACTTTTTGTGAGGCCTTCCTGAGCTGTCAGAAATGATGGCCTTAACTTTTATTTTTTTGTTTATTTGTCCCACCTCTCTCTGAAAAGAAAGACTCACCCACCTGACATGTCCATCTCCTGTCAGCCAAAGCCAAGCTCTGACAGGCCAGGTGACAAAAGGCTGTAATCTCCCCACTGCGGAGCCTGGTGCGGGGTGTGTCAGAAACACTGCAGAAAAAAAGGCTGTCCTGGGCCGACAGGCTCGAGTGAGTAAGCGTTGATGGGTCGTTTCAATAGAACAGCGTGAACGCAGAAAATCGGTGCCAAATATTTGAGAATGAGGGGAGAAAAAGAGGGTTTTGAGTGAGATGTGCCAAGTGGAGGCCTTCCTTTGAACGACTTTTCTGTTGGCAAGAAACTGAAAAAGACGGAACATTTAAAAAAAAAAAGAATCTCAAGTGTGAGTTTGTATTGGATCAGTTGAAGCCCGCGGAACGTTTCTCGTAGACTCCTGCCAGCTGGGAATACTGGGATTTAGACTGCGTGTCTCCGTGTGTGAGGTGTCTATGTACAAGTATGTTTGTGTGTGCATGTGGCCATGTGCAGGCTATAGCCTGGGCCAGAGACAGCCTGCACCCTGACACAAACAAAAAGGAATGGGTTCTTAAGACGGATGCCGGTCATGATGAGAGTTTGATGGTGAGGGAGCAAAGTGAAAGAATAATGGTGGTGTCTGGAAGTGCTAGCCAAAAACTCCCAGGTTAGCACTAATGGATTTCATTTAAGGATTGAGCCCTGGCTAATAGCAGTGCTAGCAGACCAGCACGGTTCCGTGCAATAGCATCGGGATTCATCCCTATCCCCTAGGGAAATTGAATTGACATCGTCCTTTAGCCACATTTTCCTCTGAAACCCGAGCCGTAGCCCAAGTCGTGTGATGGATTTTCATTTTTTACTTTCCAAAGCAACCTGTATTGGGATCATTTGTTGGCCAGGACTTGGACAGATGTAGCAGGGAAACCGTTAGTCTAATGAACACTTTTGGTTTTTACTACAGGAAATTAGCCCTGGAAGGTACAAGCCAACACCAGCCATTGTAAGCCCCCAGTGGTAGATTATCCACCTCCCACTGCTACTCAGAGCAGAGAAAGTTTTAACAATTATCCAGCCGTCTCTGCCTAATGGCTGTTACTACGTCACAACCCATTTTCTCTTTACACTTTCCCCTTCTACTGCATAAATGTCTTTCTCTGACAGAAACAATGGGAAACAAAACAAACACAAATAGATACTTAAAACCGTCATTACCGAGGCCGTAATCCAAACCAGATGGGGAGAGGTCGAGGCATACCAACTTCCTGAGGTAATATCGGGGTTCAAAACAATCTGTCTTTCACCCCTAATGTCCTTTTGTAGCGCTGCATCTGTCTGCCTCGGTCTAAGCAGTCATGAGCCGCTTCACACAAACGGCGCTAGTGACGATCGGTTGCTTTACCAAGAAATATAAACCCAGAACTAAAATAAAGAATTGGAAAACACAACAGCATGTTCTTAATTCACATTCCTGCTCTCTCATTTTGATCAATGACATTCCCGCCTGCTCTCTTTCTCCTGCAGCCATTCTATTCCACTTCCTCCGCTCGTTCTCGGGGTACCTGGTTTATATCTTCCACATGCCGGCTCTAGATGGGTTTCCAGCGCAGAACAGGAGCACGCAGATAAATTCTCTGGCGTCTCCTCCTGCACGGGGCCATTAGTCTCCCTGGACACCGCTTATGAAGTCGATTTTACGCTGTCCAGTTTGATTTCGGCTCTCGAAGCCAGATGTGCTTGTCCTATTCGCTGATCACAAGTGCCGCGATCCCCTGGCCACAGGAAGAGCACGTTTCAGGCCCAGAGGAATGTCCTCCGCGGCAACGGGGCCTTCTGCCGCCATTAGTTATGATGTGTCAGAATGTTGCCCGTTTGCAACGGTTGATACAGTCCTACGAACAGTGTAGATCACAGGCAGTGGAATCGGGGGGGGGGGGGGTCTTTATCGAGTCTCTTCTGCCGCTGACCAGACCTATCAGTGCATATGCAATACATCAGAGGTGCTTAAGGCAACAACCGTTCGACAAAACAAGCATTTCACCAGGGCCGTCGCTCTCCTTGACGCTCAGCGTGACAAAGGTAATTCAAGTCCGTCGTGCCTCCCCCCCCACACACACACACACACACACACACACACACACACACACACACACAGTCCCCACTCTCGCTACAAACCAAACAGTTGAACGGCGAGAGGCGTGCTGCCGGCCTGCTGCGCTGTAATGTTTTCTGTTGGTCGACGACGGTGGTCCGTGGTTATGGTCCCCAGGTCTGGCGGACGAAGGCTTCCATTTTGGCTCCCAGTCCACAAATCTCAAAGTTTTTGTTTCTAACATGCTCTGATCTTAATTCAGAAACTTTTTCCCGTTTTGAAGCGTCCCAGTGTATGGTTTCATTATATTTTCATGGTAATCGAGGACTCTAGCATCGCCACCAACTAACGTTGCTGAAAGTTCATCATATAGATGCATGCAATTGATTTGAAATGTTTCCATGCATCTACTTGTTGCGTTGTGAGTAGAGCGAGAGGTGGCCATGTTGGGGAACCAGACCTAACACTTTGTGATTGTTGTTGTAGCTCACGGACCCCGTGACTCTGGTCAACCCTGGGGTCTCCCAGCTGTGTATCCGTGGAGACGGTAAACTCCTAGCGTCGGCTGGCTGGGACCACCGCGTGCGTGTGTTCGGCTGGAAGAAGCTGCGGCCGCTTGCAGTGCTGCAGCACCACGCCGACATGGTGCTCGGTGTGGCCTTCTCGGACCACCAGGACCCCCGGCAGAGGCTCTTGGCAGCGGGCTCCAAGGACCAGCGCATCAGCCTCTGGTCCATATACAATGAAGGGGCGGACACTGGTTGAGGACTCGGTACCCTGGGGGTGAACTTTAAGGGCTGACTTTTTTTCGGGGGGTCCTTAATTACTTCAACACCAATGCTTTACTTGATTGGACACTGGATTGTGGCGTTTCATCACCTGTCATTAAGCGTGAATAGCACTTGATTGTTTGATTGATCAATGGTGTTTTGATGATGTGTTTTTTATTTTTATTTTTTTTACATCAAGTACCCTTCATCAAAATTTGTTTATGTTTTGTAAGTGTTGCATTATACATTATAGTGGGCAAAGGAATGCATTAATTAACACATATGTGAATAAGCTGGACTTTTCAATCCCTGATATTAATCATTGTGTATCCATAAGACACTGGCTGGACTTTGTCTGAAAATCAATAAAACAAGTTTTAGCACAAAACTAGTTTTGGCATTTGATTCACACAAGGCCAAACACCATGCTATTTTTCTCGAGCCAGTAGTCAGCATTATAATAAGCCTGTCCAATTGTGTAGCACAGCCTGGCGTTGAATGCACCTAAGCCATTGTTTGGGCTTATCTGGTGGGAGATTTGCTCCAGTGCACTTGAATTTGAGGCATAAGTTGGAGCTGAGCGGCTGTGTCATCCAGCGTTGTTTTTCTTACGGCGCTATAGGTCGGCTGCGGCCCTCCTGCCTGACCCCGGCAGTATTTGTCAAACAAGGTTAATCACAGCCCCGACATGGGGAACACAGGCCTGTTGGTTTAGTAGACTCACATTCAGACCACCACCGTCTGCATTGTTTGTTGGAGCACTTTATTGTCCGCACTTCAGGTCAAATGTGTGTGTATGTGAGGTCTGTTACATTTTGCTCCAAAACCTATTTTAGGGAGTTAATCAGCGATTATTTTGAGTTTGGTCCTTATTTAATTTTTCGTTTAACCAGATAAAACCAAACAAGTAGAAGGTATTCTATCGCCATCTTTGTTGTCACCGACTGAATCAATAACTGTTGCATCATGGAAGCTCATATGCAATTGTTCCATAGTGCTTCTGCAGTTGTGGGGGGTCTGGAAAAGCACACAGGCGTTTAACTTCAGTGTATAGCTATGAGAGAAGAACGACATGCTGTACAGGAAAGTTGCCTCAGGGAAGTCATAATGCTTAGTGTGGTGGAAAGTTTAAGCTGTTCATTATACGTCCATTTGTTTTGCAATATTGTCATTCAAGGATGGGGGATAACCCCTATTAGAGGGTATTTCTTTCTTGATTTTAAAGGTTATAAGGCTGTTAGGATACAGAGGAACTTATGCTGGGTTTGAGCCTGTGCAACCAATTGGCTGTTTATTAGAAACATTCTGAGACCTCAGATTCAATGTGAATTTTAAATTTATCTTCGGCATAAACATAAGTACATCTAACTGAATTAAATTGTGATTATTTGATCCAAAATTAATTTGCATGGCAAAAAAAGGTATGTTTTGCCATGTAAATTCAGGGAAATTTAATCTTTTTAATTTACCATGACTTTTGTATCGAACTTTAAATAATATACATGTATCATGCATAAAGATTCAACCTCGTGTGGAAATTATGAATGCAAGTTCCCTGGTCAATTAGCCTATTAACATTACACTATTAATGCATATGAATAGGCCTATATCAAAATGATCATGGCATGAACAACAGGTCATGAAATGAAAGAGATATACGGGCCGGCTAGCATTTTTACATGCATTTATATCAGTTAGGGTGTGATTTTATTGATACAGCTAGGCTATTTAAATCATTATCGATCCGAATTGACTGATTGGTATATCCAGGCAACTTCAAGCTACGAGCTATCTGAAATGTTACGTAGGGCCTACTGCTACTTTAACCGATCAATTATCCGTCATGTTTAATTGCAGTTGTTCTACAAATTGCAGTTAGGCTAATTCATTATTTTCTTCATTGGCTTCTAATATAAAACACAACCTGGCCTTTAAGTTGCAGGCTGAAAATCACGAGTGGAATTCGTAAGTTAACCTAACACAAAAGGCCTCTACTTTTAGGACGGTCGATGTTATTGTAGTTCTTGGTGAACCTACCTACCGCTGACTTCACTCATCCCAATGGTTTCCTAACGGTCTGGACGGGACGGGACGCGGCGTGCGCTCGCTTCCGTCCCGTCCCTGATAAATCAAACTCCAGCCCCCGTCGCTGCGGACGTCTGCTGATAAGAAGGACAACAACCTGCTGGTCCGGCGGAGGGGTTGCAGGGGGAGGGGATTTGGCGATCATCGTAAATCACTTCTTAATTGCTCATTTAGGAAGTCAATAGATGGATAGAGGGAGCAAAACACACACGCAGAACCACTCGCACACGAATAGGCGACACAATAGGGGGAGGACTCCTTTATCACTAGTGTCTTCCTTGGCCCTGAAGGTCATGGGTCACCCTTGCCTCCTGTTTGTGCGCGCGCGTGTGTGTGTGTGTGTGTGTGTGTGTGTGTGTGTGTGTGTGTGTGTGTGTGTGTGTGTGTGTGTGTGTGTGTGTGTGTGTGTGTGTGTGTGTGTGTGTGTGCGCGTGTGTTCGTGTGTGTGTGTGTGTGTGTGTGTGTGTTTACGTTTACGTGCCTCGTGTAGGCTATATGTTTGTTCTGCCAAATGAAATTTTCCCAGCCACGTGAGGCAATGAAAGTTTTAAATGTATGTAGACCTACCGAATAAAATATGAGCAACTATGCAATTATTATGAGTCTTGTGTCTGAGTAGGCCTATGTGTTTATTTGTGCTACTGGCTGCGATGGCAGGCGCAACACAAACTGCAGTGGGTTTGGTTCAACCCGCCTTTAGTCGCCTCCTCAACCGGGCCATCCCGGCTTGTTTTAGCTGTCCCCAGATATGGACAGGCGGCAGTGTACACAGAGACGAATCAAATGGGGCGAAGCCCTGATATGCCTGTCACAACAGCTGTTCCAGATGCAGCCAAGTGTCAAATGATGCCCGGTGTTGCGTTATCCCTCATCCTCCATCTCCGCCACCTCCTCCACCTCCTCATTCTTCAATGGCAACTCCTTGGCGCTCAGGACATCTGGCTGTATTCACTATTAAGCAGTTTGACTGCGGTGTTTTGCAAAATGAGTGATTCATCCGTCTATTATTCTTAGCGTTATCGTAGCCTATAAGACCCGATGAAGGCCTTCCAGAACAGTCTCGAGTGTTTTATGCAGAAAGGTGACGTTGGTTGTTGTATTCTGAGCAATAAGATGGTGTTTCTAAATCCATGGACTTGCTGTTCCCATCAACACCTTGGGAAGGCGCAGTTTATTCGTTTCGGCCGCCAAATAAAAGAAAGCGTTGCTTATTTACCTTATGGATTCTGCGGTGTTCAAAAAATAAAAATGTTCTCATTGCCCCTGTATTTATTTAAAAATATCGCTCACTTTATATCGCCCTTGAATCCCAGCTCCAGATTGATCCAGATCAGTCAACAGTTGAGTGTACGGTAACAAACCCACCGCATCATGGTGGGTTATCGTGGTGATACGCGACCCCCCCACAGGGCCGACGACCACCGGCTCACATCAATGCCCGACGCTGTGAGAATAAACACAGCTGGGGGGAGGGGGGGGGGGGGGGGGGGGGGTGGGGGGAAGCTCGGCGGAAGGGTCCTGACTCTCGGTGTCCCCACCCCCCGACATCCTGACAGACCCCTTCTCGCTCCGTCCAGGCGGGCCTCGCTTCACGCAGAGGACCCTCAGCCCGTCGGAGGCTTCCTGCCGAGGGCGCAGAGCAGAGGAACTGAGAAAACATCGGGATGGAAAACGGGTCGAGTGTTTTGGGCTCAGCTGCACCTTCACAACCGCAGCCGGCTGGTGCAGTTGCCTTTAAGAAGATCTTTAGTGATCCTTTTTAGGGAAGATAAAATAAACTAATTACGCATTTAGAAATATCTACAACCTTCATATTTGTGATATTTTCCATGTCACTTTTCCATGATAATTTCCATGTAACATGTAATTACGTCGTATTATAGGATTATTATAGGCTTAAGTGGTGTTATTGAAGCGTGTTTAATGATAGGCGCTGACCAGCCCACGTGACTTGGGCTGTTGTTGGCTGGTGGAACCCCAAACAAGAAAAATCATACACCCAATTAGGCGTGGCTTAAATAAGTGGAAACATTATTTAACCTTTGACTCCTTTACAAGCCATTAACAGTCATAGGTCAGGCACGCGTGGCGGCGTCCCTTTCTTTACCTCGGCGCTCAAAGGCAAATGTGTTCGCAGAAAAAATGACATTATGAAAAGAATCATTAGTACGAACGTTTCCTTTCTGCTCCGTGACAGTAACAAATCCCAAAGCAGACGTTTCTTTCCCATTGAGATTATCCTTGACAAAAAAAATATCACAGAACTGTCCCATTACATGTGAAGAATGATATCCTTTTGGTCGGAGGAAATGTATCCTACTACTTTTATTTATGTGCCTTGATGGTCCGAATTTCTCGAAAACGTGTGCCATGCATGGAGCACATTAATCAAGTTTGAGAATAAAATCAATCAATGAATAATATAATATTGGACATGCAAAAAGCAGGCCATTATATAAAACAATTCTCACCACCATTTTCTTTTATTCATTACCTTATCTCACTTATTTAACTTTATCTTATATATTTATTAATGTTGCTTACCCCTTTGATATGTTAGACCATCTAATAGACCCGACCAGCTATCCTGTGTGTGTGTGTGTGTGTGTGTGTGTGTGTGTGTGTGTGTGTGTGTGTGTGTGTGTGTGTGTGTGTGTGTGTGTGTGTGTGTGTGGCAGCACATGTGTATGTGCTTAATCAGACATGTACATGTGTTTGTGTGTGTGTGTGTGTGTGTGTGTGTGTGTGTGTGTGTGTGTGTGTTTGTGTGTGTGTGTGTGTGTGTGTGTGCACGTGTGCGTGTTTGTAAGTGTGTCTCTCTGTCCGTAAGCATGTGTGTACGGGATGAGTGTATGCATGCATATTTCATACAGCCAGGTGCGGATCCCCACATTTGAACTGCAGTTCATTGTAGGGCTGGTGAATGTTTAGACAGCTTCCCCAGTCCTCCAGAGTGCACATGCACCGCCCATTCAAGCTCCTAAATCCAGGGATCTCAGAAAACACGAACAAAGCTATCAGCTAATCTATTCCTCCCCATCTTGAAACAGCAGAGCAGGCTTCGAACGGAAACATGTTGGCCATTTTGATAGAATTACATGTTTTTTAATGTTTACTTTACAGATACAGAACGGTTATTCTGATGTATTTATTCATTTGTTTATTTACTTACTATTGCTGCAGGTCAGTGCCATGGTAGGAGCCTTCAGAGGGGCTTGTGTTCAGAACGTTTTTTATTTTCCCAAATTCAGTCTCTCTTCTTGATTTTCATTTTATTTTTAACCTCCTCACACAATAACATCGGTTGTGTGTTTCCACACGCTCGCTGATGAGCTCAACATGCAAACATCTCGTCTATCTAAACCTCAGACGGACTATATAATAATATATGGCTTTTTTGAAAGCAAAGAAAATAAAAAAAAAGTGCATCCAACACAACAACAAAAAAAAGAATTCAATTCCATTCCGGTTCTGTGCCCGAGAACATTGTCCGCGTTAGGCTGGGCGGGAGGGGTCTGAGTCGGGGGGGGTCTAGGGGTGGGGTGGGGGGACCTGCAGTCACGTAGCGTCTACGCTGTCGGCAAGGTGATGAACCTCCGCCATGGTCTGCCGTGGAGGGGGGGGGGGCAGACCTTAATGCGGGTGTCGGGAAGTGCTCGGAGACATGCCCATACTTCACGCTGAGACGTATCATCATCATCTTCCTCATCATGACAAAAAATAAATACGGCCGGGTCCATTTTTGTTTTGTTTGGTGTCTGTGTGTGTGTGTGTGTGTGTGTGTGTGTGTGTGTGTGTGTGTGTGTGTGTGTGTGTGTGTGTGTGTGTGTGTGTGTGCGTGTGTTAGTCAGTGTGTGGAGGGTTGGAGGGGGGGGGGGGGATAAATGGTGAGGCAACGGGAGGGGCCTTAATATCCAGCCAGTGAGAAATGCTGATACGAACACGCCCCAGATGTTGCAACAGCGCACACACAGACAGAGAGACGTGCTGATCTTGTTTGTATTTCCAGGGGTGGCGCTGGTGAAGCTAGTCCAGATGCTACAGACGCCGCCGCCCCCGGCACTACCGCGGCCCGTAGTCGTAATTGGCCGGGGCGCTCGTGGCAGAGTACATGTTGGCCGTGGCGGGGTTCATGTGGTGGTGGTGGTGGTACGTGTGCCCCCGGATGCCCGGCAGCTGGTACGGCGAGGGCCGGGCCTTGGCGCCGAGGTAGTGTTCGTACGTTGTGGGGTACTTGTACGGGTGGTGATGCAGCGTGTCCGGGGACAGCGGGTGGGGGTCGGCCCGCAGGTCGTGGGGCGGCGGGGGGCTGGGTCGGCTGCCGCTGAGGGGGACGGAGTGGAGACCCCCGGGCACGGGGAGCGCCGGGCTGAGGACCCGGGACATCAGCTGGTGGGCGGAGTCGCCGTGGATGGGCGTGCCGGTGGGGTCGCGGTCGTAATCCCGTCGGATGTCGTCTGCGGGAGTCAACGCGGGAGAGGCGGAGTCAGACACAGCATCACAGCATTCCCCTTTTTGTTTGCAATGGGAATTTGAGGACTTGTTCAACGTTTAGCTTGTCCGTTCCTGCCTTATGAATGTGGATGTCACACTGCTCTAGAATACGTCTGACAGCCAAAACAATAAGACCGAGATGGAGGTGCTGAAATACACCATTTAAAACAATGATATTAGCTTTCTTAAATCTGAGTGGGGCCGTGTCCGGGGTCCAGCAGTGTGAGCCCGGGATTTGTAAGAAAACAAGCGGTGTGTGCCGAACCTTTCTCTGAGCCGTTCTGCTGAGGGGGAGATGACATTGGGTTCCTCGTTCTGGCAAACGCACTCATTATTGGCAGCGAGCCGGGCCTGTGATTCCTGGGCCTGCAGCACAAAGAGAGGATATTGTTTCACTCTTCATATAATGAACATAAACGGCTCAAATAGACTCAAACATTAACAAAATCAATGCAGGTGCATGCATTCTATGCAAGGAATGCAATATTGGATGGCTGACCCTAAATTAGTTATTACCCATTATTCTATGACAATTAAACTTCTAAACAAGTTCAATATCCTGCTTGTAACTCCAAATGCTGTGTATTTTGGAGAATTCCTAACAGCAAATGTTTTTTCCATCTCTGCCTAAGTGGACATATCTTATAGAGACCCCCAAAACTTTGTCACAAAAAGTCAGCACATCTATATATTTACACTGGCAGTTACTCTATTTAGGTTTTTTGGGTTTAATTAATTTTAGACCTGCAGTATGTAACTTTTCCATTGCAGCCATTTATTTCGTTTGAATTAGATTGCCATGCCTTGATTTCAGAAGAAAAAAACTCCCTGGGTTGATTGAGTCGATGTTATTCATCCTTCAGGTGCTCATAATTTAAAATTAATATGTGAGCCAAAGTGAAGACTGAAAGTTGAAGTTTGTTATTATGATGTTCAGAACGCTCACCAATCCTCCGGGTCACAGTCTCTGAAGCCCTTGGCGAAGGGATTGCTGGCGATCTTCAGCTGTGTGATCTGCAAGCATGAAGAAAAGGCCAAAGTCAGATCTCTTGCCATAGGCCTCCGGCATTTACAAAACTCTTAAGTTTGACCTAGAAACCTGCACACAGCACTTGAGTGTAACGTTGGTCTGATTATTAATTATTCACAATGAACTCTCTGGTTTTGACTAATGCGTTTTCAGTAACGCATGTGGTGTTTGAAAATAGCAAACTGCTGAGTAATGGTGATGTTTATAGTGTCATATTTTTTTAAAAGATTTAGGGTACACATTAATCATTTGCTGATTGCAGTTGACAGTGCTTATAAAAATATATTAATAAAGGGCTGTTATTAATTGAATCTGGTGTTTATGTATTTATTATAACGTATAAAACGGTTCGCCTTGCTATTTATGATGAGTTGCCTAATTGAATGTAGGCGTAATAAAATCAAAACCGCTTTGCAAATCGAATGGCTGATCAAGAAAAAAAAGTGCCAAAAATTGCATTTATAGCATCTTTACCACTAGGCAATATGACATATCATGAATTCATTTTTAATCCATTATTTCAATATTATGATAAGAATAGGCATATATGTATGTAGGCTTAATTATTTGCATTATTATTTTACAGTAAACCTATTCAAAACTGGTCTTCAGTTTTACTTAAGAAGACGTGACATGACATGTTTCTCCGTATCCAGGGCAGATAAACTACTAAAACTCTACCATCTTTTGACCGATTTAGAAAGATGCGAAATTATATAACACGGAACTCACACAAAACAATTAGGCTAATATGCTAAACAAATTGAGGGAGCTGCACAGCTGTACGCAGACATAAGTCGCTTATGGTACTAAACTTTCTGCAGCCAAGCCATAATTAATTCATAGGCCTATACTTCGACCTACAATGTAGGGACGAATAATCACAATTATTATGATTATTACCCAAAACGTATGGGTGCAGTCTGGGATGCAGAAATGGTATCCAGTTAGGCCTATAGGCCTACTGAGATTTAAGTCGAATCCCAATTGCTTAATAATATAAATACACTCTGCGTTATAATACATTATTATAGCCATGTATGCAGCCGTTCATTCAGGGATTTTAATAATCTTCCACCAATAATATAGAAACTGCGCAGGTTCAAACGTAATTTCCATAGGCCCACAGTTCATTCTAATAGTCCCCTATTTGAAGGCCGGTCGGCGGCCACTCACCCGGTGGTTCTGGTACGCGGTGACCGCCGTGAACCGCGTCTCCTCGAACACGAACGTTTTATAGTTCTCCTCGGCGTATTTCTCACTGTCTTTGCGGGGATCCACGTAAACGACGTGGAACCTTGGCTGGTATCGATGCATGGAGTTCAGGATGATCTTTAACAAGACAGAAAACCAATGTCAATATTACAGTACGGTTATTGATGTTACAACATGCATTTTACGCAGCGTTCATAATGCGCATTTCAAATTCTTATTTTCTTTTCTGAGTTTTTCACAGGGAGGAAAAAGAGTTGAAGGATAACACCACAGTTCCCGTGGAGATTAGACACGATGATGCATTTGATTCCATATTTAACACGGGTGAAATCACTTGAACTCTAGTTAAATGCCTAGGCCTATAATCATTTCACATGGAGGCTGGCTGGCAGTTTAGTCCATCGCCATTTAGGCTCAGTCCTTATATATATCTTTTTTAGGGGAAAATAGAAGACTAAATATATCTCGAATATTTTCCACTAGTAAAATGTTTCCAGTGGTTGCTGCCATTGTTTTGCTGTGGGCTTTTGAGGGGGTTTCACCTTTCTAATGTGTAATGTTATCTAAAACATAAAGACTAATATACAAACTCAATGCACTGACTACTTATACATTTTCATTTAAAACTTGAGGCATTCTGCAGTCCTTTGAATTATATCATTTCATGATAATGTTCATATAAAGCATGATAATGTCCACATAAAATCCCAGTTGTCAGTGTACTCACATGGCCGTTGTCATCCAGTAGGTTGTTGGTGAGTTTGAGTTTATCGAAAGAGACTATTTGCTTCATCCACTGCGCGCCTTTGGCGGGGGAGTCGGGGTGGTAGTGCACCCTCCCTGGGGTGGCGGGGTCCGCCTTACCGGCCACCAACCACGAAGAGCTGTGGAATGCATACCTATAGGAAAGAACGAACAAAATCGAAAAACGTGTTATTATTATTATGTTTTCCTCGTGTAGGCTACCCTATAACCAAAAGTCCAATGAATTGGCCCGTTTGAACATTTTTAGACATTTCACCGATTAAATGGATGAAATCAAGGTCATTATATGCAACTGTTTCATCGTGTTGGGCTATACTGACATTCTGTGTAATTGTACCTGTATCGTTTGTCGTCTACCGGTAGAAAGTCCATCAGGAGCATGTAGTCTGCCATGGGATCCATCCCAAATATTTTTACTTGGAAAGTTGGAAACATTCGCCTTGTAGGGGAAAGACAAATGGAAAGTTAGCAGTGTCAATATATTTTACCAGCATTTATATGTATTAATTCTATGGAGATTTCGAAAATGTATTTTCCTAAGCCTATGTATCATTATTTAATTTAACCTTATTTTATTGTTTTGATAAAACCATAATTTTTGTGCGCCATGCAACGTTGCGCAATCAGCCTACTTAGGCAGTAAAGATAGCCACAGTTGGCCTATGGGCATAGCTGGAGTTGATATCCAAAGAGATGTGTTGTTGTTTTTGTCCGTCTTGCTCCATTTATATAACCTCTGGCAATTCACTTCAATTATTTCTCTTCCGTCTGATCCATTCCAGGCCTTTCTAAGCGAGCGACCTCATCACGCACTGACACGCGTCTACAAACGCGCACAACCACACAGGGCATGACTGCAGATTAGATATTCACCTTATGTCAGTAAAGTTTCACTGAAAGTAGAGCTCCAGGGAAAGGGAGCCTCAAATTAACGCTCAATTAACGACGGGTTGTGTTCAAAGCGCCAGTTTTGGATAGGTGAAGCTGAAGTAGCAATTTTGCTCCCTACCCCTTTGCTCCCAGAACGAAGCCGAAATTTATGTAACTTCCCATTAATTGAATGATGTGTAATATAAGTGCTAGGACTTTTGGATACTCGACTTTTGTAAAAGTCCAGTAAGACTAATAAATATCGCGGTATAAATGTAGACATATTTGCTTTAATCAGTATGCTTAGTCCTACTTGACCTGTTGCTCACTTATAATATGGGGATGGCTTTTACCATTCTCAAATCCCATAATAGTAATAACAATAATGTTAATATTAATAAGTAATCATATTCATAAAGATTAATACATTTTCCTCTTCATATAGTAATTTTCATAAACGTCTTAGAAGTTAATTTAGGGTTGTAATCAGGCCATAATAGCCAAGTTCTTCCCTGAAAATATCAAGTTCCCTAACGACCCACAAATATTTATAAAAACATATAGGCCTATCATGGATTCCAGATATTCTTAAACCAAATATAAAAAAAATTCCCACATATACACCTTGATCTCAAAGTCCAAAATTGTGGATTTTTCCTGTGCATTTTTTGTGAAGCGCAGTCAACGCTATAGGCATGTAAGCCTAAATTGGCCTGTGTTGACTTAATCCGAGTTCACGCAATTTCACGCACACAATTTATGTATAGAAAACTGCATCTCACATAACCTCGGGTTATTTTTGTCATCAGACTCAACATACAATTCAACAATGTTGCTTAGCTGTCTAAGCATACAACTGTATCTGAGTTGAATTAGTGCCCCTGTCTGGTTTGTGCGTGCCCCTGTCTGGTTTGTGCGTGTGTGTGTGTGTGTGTGTGTGTGTGTGTGTGTGTGTGTGTGTGTGTGTGTGTGTGTGTGTGTGTGTGTGTGTGTGTGTGTGTGTGTGTGTGTGTGTGTGTGTGTTCTTTTTTCATGTACTCACCTTCCAGCTTTGGTAACTATCATCTCCGTCCCAAGTTGATTAAACTCGTCCCATAAAGCTTTCATCTCCAGCTGAACGTTAATGTTGGCCACTTTAGGATTTTTCTTCACTATGGACTTGTTGTTGGGTGTAGAGTTGGAGGACGAAGAGGAGCAGTTGGACGTCCCCGAGTCGCTCTGTTGCGCCTGTCCCGGGTTCGAGCCCGGGTAGTTGTAGTTGTGCTGAGCCGCCGGGCAAGGCTCAAAGTGAGCTTCATGTTGGCTGTACGGGTCTCCAGGGGAGGGGGACAGATGATAGCTCCCCGCCGTATTCAGGTTGCTTATACTACTCGTCGTGAAGGCTGCAACATCGCAAAAATGGGATAGCTGCGTCAGCCACGGACTGGATATTGCTGAAATCATTCCAAAAGCTGGAGTTACTAAATGCGTTGAACGTTAGAATAGCCCACAAACAGGTCAAAAGACAATATTTGGAATCGTGCAGGATACAGATTGTGTATAGAAGAAGATGAGGCGCAAAGCACCTATATCTAGTTTAAAGTTCCCGTCCCGATAGTTCATTAATCCGGTGAGGCATCAACTGCCAGCCGATCCCGATAATAGCAAAAAAACGTTGAGCAAAACGCTGTTGTCAGAATGAAAAAAATAAAGGAAAATACAGCGTATGCGCGTGATTGTATTCTCGGATGGTTGCGCTCCCAAGTTATTCCGCGCGGCCTCTGCACTGCGCCTCTCACATATGGTAAACTACAAGCCAGCCTTCTCTCTTATCTCCCACAGAGGGCCTCCCCTTTACGATAAAACCGGTTCTTATTTCTATTTAGATAAGGAACTGCAGGTAGGGCCTATATGCTTTCCACGCCACGGGACGGGACTGAGTGACAGTGAAGTGCGCCCCTTTTTAATGGGCTTTCCGGCACCCATTTACTTTAGGATAAGGGTATCGCCCCCATCGCCACTGTTAACAATAGACGGGATGGCTGGCACAGTGGAGAGTAAACTATTTACAAGGTAAACAAACATTGATTTGCATGAACAAACAAACAGGCTGCGTTCTGTATTGAGTGGACTATGTATTGATGTTTTTGTTAGGATGGGCAATAGTATCGGATATCCATTTTACTGAGGGGAAAGGCCCTTATGTTTTGTTTTAAACATTACGCACGGGTGCTCGTTGAAACCCTACTCGTATAGCTTCACCTTTCATGCATTTCCTAATCTCCCAATTAAGTTGACTCTATGCGGCTCGTTGGTCTGCTCTGCGTGGATGGACGTATTTTGCACTGTGAACTGCAGGGTTTTGCACGTTTGCATTTTTTTGCCAAACCGCAAAAGTTTTTCCTCAAAGTAATTTCATTCATGCGTTCAGTCACTGCTTGCATCTGTGCGGTTAGACTTGTCGATGTGCCTTTGCGCGGATAAGCATACTTTTGGTGTATTGTTTTATTGCTTGTTTAGTTTACGAGCTGAGATAATAAATAAAACAGGATCAAGAAAGGTTTACCAAACGAACAAATGATATCGCACGGTGATCATGAAGAGCGAGCTCGTACCTTCCATTTCCCGGGTGACAGTACTGTAGTGCATTTTATAGGAACTGCAGCTGTGCAGCTCTGCCTTGTCCAGGCCAGTTCCTCGTTGGTCAAAAGCCGAGTGTCCTACTTGCTCTGCTGCTGAAATCAGAGAGGCGATACTGAAAGCATTTGCCTTTGGAGAGAGGGGACCGCTGTCGTCCATAGACAAGGAAAGCACCCTGAGAAAAGCACGTCCCTCCTCCGCCTTCTACTCGCTGGGTGCGCGCAGAACGCGAGACAAGGCTGTGCACAATGGAAACCAGAATGCGCCGAGAGAGTTGAACATTCCGCCACTGTAGATCGTGTTATAGTTCGGCCACTCGGCAGCTACTGGGTTATCGAAGCAGTGCGTATTCCCCACGGCTATTATGAAGACGTGTCCAACTCGAAAAGTTCGCCTATTCACGGATTAATTGGTTCCGTCCCGAGCACACGTCGTCTTGTAGCCTAGTCATCAAAACATGGTTCATCCGCACTACGAGTTCGCCTTCTTCCCCCGGTCGGTGGCGGGTGATGTCATGTCGGTGCTCTGGTGCGCCCGGAGGAGAAGCGCTACCGCTGAGAGAAGGTCAGGCGGGAGAGCTCCACGCCTCCCATGAACCACGCGGGGGGGTGGGGGGGGAGAGAGAGTGTCTACGTTCTGCACTTGATGTTTTATTTGAATAAGGCCTTGTCAATCATGTCCAGTGTAGCATTTGAATTCCGCTCAGTTGAAAAAAACGTCAATGTCCGCTTCATACTTGACTGTACTGTAAATCACGCGTAGGGGGTTGCTGGTTCTCCGTTTTTTTTTTTTTTCGGGTGGATCCGACCCCCAAAAAAGCCTCCGCCGTCACGAGTGTTCCTGTGAAACTGTATGTGCTGTCAATCTACTGTTATTCGTAAATCTTTCGACTGTCTTCTATTTATACTGCAATTTATAATGATATATTACTTCAACGCTTCATATAATTGATGCACACCTTGTTATTTGTTTACTTTATCCGTCCCACCCACGGCGATCTAACCATCCGAGCCCCCACCCACTTTATATCTTAATCTTTTTCTATTAAATACAATTATTATGCACTTAATTTAGGTGCAGCGTTGTTATTATTCTTATAATCATGACTCTGATCATTACTAGGCTATATTATGGAGGGAGAACAATTGGCGCCAGGACAAATTAAACACTTTAATCTAATTCTATTTATTTTTATATTAACCTATTACACATGTATTTTGCATACATAAAATATATTGGTTGTGATATCTTTTTTAATTTATTAAAGGGATACAACATAAAAAAAGAGAAGCCAAAACATAAAGTGGTCAGATCAACGCGCCTGGCCTCACCGCGGACCGTGACCTCTGGCACCCCAAGTATCGCGATGGTTCTCACAGTTAGTTTAATTACCAATCAGCTGTAATGGACGTTGTGTTTGGCAGAAGGCACTGCGATAGAGCAGCATTTAATCTAATTTACACCGTTTGGATTGTAACTGCATGCGTCCCGGTTGGATAAACTCGTTGCCAGCAGGCACATCTGTGCTGATTACATATTGGATGTCGTTTTGGAGGTTTCTAATGGAGACACACTCACTATACACATATATGCAGCAGGTTTTGACTCATATTACTGCCAGACTGACAGAGAGAACAACTCAGACACACCCTTGTAACAAACAGAACAATTAATAAGGCGTGAGATGAAACGCGACAAAGCAATAATGGTTTAGCCTACTTTGATTGCATGCGTCGATTTTATTAAACGTTATTACAGCGGTGATCTGTTGTCTGGGGGATCGTTATAGTACCACTTCATCTCAAAACATGTGCGTCTATTCCATTATTTGTAATGGAGGTGACGTTTGATTGATACCGGATCGCCTTTCAATCCTTGTCGAGGCGGAAGCGTCCTTTGTAAATACGCAGGTGACTACTGACAAAATACAGGAGTTGATTTAGATGGGAAGAGACTGATGGCATCGCTGGAAGGCCTGCTATCCTCTCCTCCGGCACGGCGAGGACAGACGAGATACTACGGACGTCCAGGCCAACAGTGGCTGCCTCTTATTTGAGATGAATAGGCTTGGGAATTGGTCGTTTGGTCTAGTCCAATATCTTACATGCAATACTACCAAGCCATTTCAGACAGTAATAAAAAAGGGAAACGAGGACGAGGTACCTTGTATTCGTTTTCATTCATATTTTTAAGCCGGACGGAACGTTTATTACTCTCTATTTTGTGTAGGCCTATCTCATTTGCCACCAATTAAAACAAATAGGCCACGTTGTGCTGAAGCCTTTTTCTCGTTAATTTCCCCCCACTTTTACGCGCGTTATTCCTGCGTAGCCTACACACTGACGTGCGGAGGGGTTTCGAGGACCGCAAGTGTTTCCTATTTGATTTTAGGTCGCTGTACAGGTCAGGATTGGCCTATTACAATCTCTACAAAAGGGCCTTTTAGTAGGCCTATCTGGTCTTATCTGAACTATAGGGATGTTCTTATTTTTGTTGATTGAAACCATGTATTAATTAGCCTATATTTTAATTGTCAGTTGCCTTGGCTCCCTTAACAAAGTAGGACTACAGCGAGCAGGTTAATAAAGACTGTATTATTAACATAGGTTAATAATAGGCCTATGTTATTAAGACTAACCTATTTTGAGGGCCCTGTCGGGGCATGTCGCATATGATGCAACCTTGGAAGAAATAGCTGAGGTATTAGTATTTTAAACTTTTCTGTGGGTAAATGTGATTTTTCTTTTTTTTTTGAATATGAAAGACATTATGGATTTTCGTATTGCCTACGAGTCCCGTCATCTCATCAGATATGCGTCGGAGCGACCAACGTATGCTTTAAAAAATGACTCAGGTGCTAAAAACAGAAATAGTTTTTTATTAAAGAACGAACGGGCTTTGTAAAAAATAGCTGTTTACATGGACATTTGAACGCCTGATTAGGTCTAAAAGTGAAAAGATGAAATAGCCTGTTATCAACGCACATTATAGGAATGGCCAACTTGTTTCTCACTTTTTTGGACATGACTTTACAAATTGTATATGTAAAATGTACAGTTCGCCATTATTTATAGTCAAATGTATGCTCTTATATTTCCAAACGAACAAACGACCCTTAAGAATATAGAATACAATTTGCTTTTATAAAAGGATTTAGCATCCAATGCAATGAATACATAATAATCATTTAATTTGAATCATTAAAAATGAACTGTTCATAGCTTATACAATGTGCTACTTTGGATAGTGATTATCAGAGACATCGATTTGTCTTTTGTTCTCACAGTTTCTTAATTATTTAAGGAAACCGCGATATTTTCAGATTTCAGGACCTAAACCCTGTGTGCAGTCAACGGTTTTGTTGGGCCGTTTTGTGCAGGCCTCATTCAACCATTTTATTTTATTTATACATTTATTTGTATAATTTGCGTACACACACACACACACACACACACACACACACACACACACACACACACACACACACACACACACACACACACACACACACACACACACACACACACACACACACACACACACACACACACACAACATAGACAAATAAGAGTGACACATTCGGATAGAAATACCATGAAACATAAAAACCTTTGTTATTGCTCGTCTACACCTTTACACTGTATGCCTCCCGTGCCACCATTTAGGCACTAAAAACATGATCGAATCAATTGGCAGATAATAAATCATACATTATCAAATGATCATAAAACAATAATTGTAACATTCATGATGCATGACTGAAACTGCAGGGACCAAGGTGGCGCACTGCATGCATAAAACTCAACCCTATCTAAATATTAGTCTAAATCCCAGCATAAGACGCAGAGGAAGTGAGCAGTTGACCGCTGACAGCTGAGTTGCTGAGTTGCAGCCCGGGGTGTCTCTTTCTCCGCAGGCATTTAGAAATGCACTGATACGCCTTTCCATTGGTCCCAGTGCACACATGTTGCTCTACCAGCACGATAGATTTAATCTTATGCGACACACGCAGCCTTTAGGTGATTCCCTAACTGCAGTGTCTTTGGATAATTTTATCATGCGCGTAAAGTCATTTTTTGAGACCAACAAAAGGTCATACAGAAACAGAATGTGTATATTTCTCCGAAGAAAACGGCATGTTGTTGCAGTAAATATGTAATCATTATTTTATCATTAGGCTCGGTACTCTAGTTCATTAATTTATTTTAGAATAGGTCGATTCCTTTTAGGTTTGTAAAAAATGCCAACCAAAAAACGAGTACAATTTAAACCGTATGATTTCAGCGGTGGTTTACGAGTTTGAACAGTTTGGTTTGTTTATTGGACTGGGGATCATTATTTAAAATGAAAAATCTATTTGTGATATCTGTCATCAAGTGGTTAATTTTCCATTGTCCAGATTTTAATGCAGAGCGTAATGTTTAGGCAAGTGCCCAACTTTTCTTTCCGCATTCGTATTTTGCACATTTGTATTTTGGTTGAATTCCATCAGGTCGTTGTTCAAATGATTTAAACATTTATTTTGTATGTATACAGATAAGTGATGTTTGCTTTAGCGTCTTGCAAAATAAATTATATTACCTAAATACCCTGTTGCCTGTTTCTAAAATATGTTGGTTTTTTTTATAAAATATTTAGATGAGATTATATAGAACAAGGGCGAGGTCGCGGTTCTTAATGTGTGTCATTCAGCTCAGCTGTGGGAATAAACTGGTGCAGAGAGATAGAGAGAGCGAGAGAAAGAGAGAGAGAGATACAGAGAGATACAGAGAGAGAGAGAGAGTGTTTTCAGTGTGTGTGTGTGTGTGTGTGTGTGTGTGTGTGTGTGTGTGTGTGTGTGTGTGTGTGTGTGTGTGTGTGTGTGTGTGTGTGTGTGTGTGTGTGTGTGTGTGTGTGTGTGTGTGTGTGTGACTGCTTTATCTTCTAAAGTCACTAAACATGCTTCCTTGTGGAGTAGGAAAGTCATAAAGGACAATCGGTTAAAAAAAAGTTAAAGGAAATGAACACAATAGTTGACTAAAGGTGAAATAATGTCCTCTTCTGAGGAAGATTCCATCATCAAAACCAATAAATCGAGAGGAGAAAATGTGGGATTCCTTTTTAGTGTGAGAAGCAGGATACAGTGCCATGACTCGATATTTCCATGTTTTATGAAATAAAAAGGATTGACCCCTTACGCCATTGGACATCATTAGACCAAAATAAATCAAAATCAAATTAATAAATCAGTTTTTGCTTCATGATTTTTGCTTTTGCCCAATGGTGTCAAAAAGGTTAAACTTGCCCT
>NC_044053.1:10475007-10480007 GCF_902167405.1 Gadus morhua
TTATTCTGTTAGTGAGGGGGTAGCTTGTACACACAGATACCTGTACGTATGTCGTGTTCAGTATCAGTAAGTCAATTGCAAACTTTCTTTGGGAAAGTAATACCGGTGTATGATTTGAATAGGCTTGGTTATTTCAAACTCATCACCGATAAATCAAAATGATTGTGAAACAAATGTCTGTAGTTTCTCAGATGTTTAGAATACGTTACTGCAGACACATACACACACACAAACAAGGTTCATCTCATATATTTGGAATAAGTTACCACACACACACACACACACAGATACACACACAAACACACCAACAGGTATTTGACAGTGACAATTCCAGTTAGCAAACATTTTTTCCTTCATTGAGTTAGAGATGCATAGCCATAAATCAAACGCACATCAGGGGAAGTTTCACAGTACTTATTTTACCGAGCGATTACATTGTGTTACCTTGTAGTTAAATATGATATGATCAAAGTGAGAATGAAGACATTCATTAAAATGCCTTGCATATTCAACGGGGCATACATCTTCCATTGTTATTGAAAACATGAATGAGCGGATTGTCAGGTTCATAAAACAGAGCTCCTGTTTCCGCAGTGCCTGCAGTGTTTGCTCTCCTTCAATCATTTGTTTCCTCTTCTGCACACTGAGTGATTCCTGCAAAATACATTGTGGTTATTTTTTATTATGCCTGAAGTAGAATATATTGAAGAGAAACAAATAACACATGGGTATGTAAATGGAGTATCATACGTTTTGCTTCAAGATATTTACTTCTGTCTTACTTTCCTCTATTCTTTGTCTCTCTTTTTTTATCTTCCCTTCCTTATCACTCGATTTCACTCTCTCTTTTTATCAAATTCTCTCTCTACCCCTGTTGCTTGCGTATGTCTCTCTCTGCTCCTTCCCTCCTCCTGCTCCCTCTATCCCCCTCCGGTTGATTTATCCGGCGCTCTGTTTTCCCTGCAGCACATGGACCGGGGGTTTGCAGTAGGCTTGCTCATCCAGAACCGATGTCATTCACATCCAGCGAAATAAATGGCCCTATAATCTCCCTCCAATAATATCAGCCTGCGCTGGAATCAACCGGTGCTGGAATGTGTGGTGGAGCGAGGAAAGGCCTGGAGGAGAGAAGAGAGGTGGCGGATGAGGAGGGAAGAGGGAGGAGGGAGGAGGGAGGAGGGAGGCGAGGAGAGCAGAGGACAGAAAGGGTGTGGGCAAGAGAGGAGCTTGGAGATGGGAGCCACAGACTAGCGGAAGGGTAGGAGGATTGGGAGGAGAAGGTCGGGTGGGGAAGTGGAGGAGACTGTGGGGAAGAGGAGCAGGAGGGACAGAACAGACGGAAAAGGAGGCGAGGGGAGGACGGGGGAGGAGAGGAAGGGGAACAGAAGGGGGAGTTGGGGAAAGCAATAGGGGATTGAGGGTGGGAAGGAGAGAGGCGAGGAGGGGACGCATGGCGAGGAGGTGAGGGGAGCAGGGGAGGGGAGAGGAGAGGAGTAAGGGAGAAAAGAAGAGGGAAGGAGTGAACTGGGAGGAGAGGAGAGGAGGGTTGCGATCCATCACAACTCAGACGGCCTGAACCAGTGTGAGAAAGTGAGAATAATGTGTGTATGTTTGTGTGTTAGTGGGTGTATTTGTATGATTGTTAAAGTGAGGCTCCTCTTAACGTGGTTAAGTTTCCTGGGAGCCAGAGCAGAGGAGGAAGGGGAGAGACAGGGCAGGCTAGCGGGAGGTATTCAAACTGTCTGCTCCCGTACCTTGAAACGAGACCGGGGGGACACGTAAACTAGCCCACCCAGCGCCACAGAGATACAGACATGGGCCAGCTAGCTTGTGTCCGCTTAGCTCCAAGTCAAGTCCAGATTTATAATCAAAATACTGTAAAACACTGCAAAATATGCTTTGCCAAGCACACACACATACATACCCACGCACATTGCAAATACAACGGGGCATTAAATTATATAGAAGGTAGACGGTGTGATAAATGAGACGCGAACATATTTATTAGAGACCAAGGCGCTAAGCTAAACATGCTAGCATAGCACGCTAACCTACTGAACCCTGGGTCTCGTTATACCACGAACCTTTGAACTACAAATGTTTGACCTTCTCCTTTTTTGTAAGCTGTTATTTCTAGTTGATGTGACCCTAGAGTTAAATCCCATTTAAAATGGTTGAATAATGGATCAAAAAATTGATCATTTTCACCCCAATGCTGAAGACCACTTTAACTGAAACACAGACCTCTTTCTTACAAACTGATGAAACAGATGTTTTCAACAGCATTCCAGCTACTGTTGACACTCCTTTTGTTTTTCTGTACGTCTTTAACCCTGTGTTTACCCTTCCACAAGATTTATCTGCCCTCTTTTCACATGTCACTGACTGGTAGCATGTTACAGAGGCTTCTGTGGGAAAAAACTGAAAACGCTCAAACCAGTATTCCTTCCACCGCACACAGACATACTATTCACGCACGCTAATAAAGCTAGCTAATCTAGCAACATTCGGAGGAGGGGGTTGAATCTGAACACCGGGGGCTGGAACGAAGAACAGCAAGAGTAAAAAGGACCGGAGAAAACGGAGAAGAACAGATCCACGGTGCTTGCAGTTCGATCTAAGAGTAGAGTACTGTATGAACTGTAAAAGCTGCATGTTCCACTGTGTCCCCCTCGTGACCCCACCCTCCCTCAAGCCCCCCACCACCCACGTTGCAAAACAACATTACCTGGCACAATAAAACAAACACACCCTGGGCTGGGCTTTGAACTGAGGCGTGCGCTGGGTGATCTACTTTTTCCATGGGTAGGCTTTAGGAAAGAGGCTAAGTAGAATGTTAGTATATGCATATATATATATATAGATATATACACATATATATGAATATATATGTGTGTTTGTGTGTGTGTGTGTGTGCGTTGTAGTGTGCGTGTGTAATTGTGTGTGTGTGTGAGTGTTTGTGTATGTGTGTGTGTGTTGAGGGGGGGGTTCCATATCCCACACCATCCAAGCCTGAGTGACTGGCCCACTGTGCAATGCCAGTGACCCATAACCCGTTTACTGCCCTAAATCGCTGCCCCCCCCCCCCTCCCCCACCCCCACCCCCACAAGACACCCTCCTCCACACCCTGGCCATAGCCGGCCACAGTTACCCCGCTCTCCTTGAAAAGAAGACAAATGACCCAGACGGTCCTCTGACGGCGTGTGTTTGTGTGTGTGTGTTTGTGTGTGTGTGTGTGTGTGTGTGTGGGTGTGTGTGTGTGTGTGTGTGTGTGTGTGTGTGTGTGTGTGTGTGTGTGTGTGTGTGCGTTAGGGAGAACTGTGTTCCCTTACTCAGCTCCCCGACTACGTCGACTGCTGCCCCGTCTGCTTAGGAAAGAGATTCCTCAAGCAGGAACCACGAGTCCCTGGACTGCAGAACTGGTTGGTCCCCAGACAACACACACACACACACACACACACACACACACACACACACACACACACACACACACACACACACACACACACACACACACACACACACACACACACACACACACACATGCCATCACAAACATAATGCACACAAACATAACACAAACACACACACCACACACACACAGACGTGAACTCACATTCGTACTGAAACACAATACATACACACACACACACACACACACACGCACACACACATACACAAATTCAGAACCCCAGGCACACATTCACTAAATCACACACATACTCGCAAAAACATACACTCAAATCACAACCCGACACATATGCACCCACAGGCACGCACACACTCACACACACAAACACAGACAATTGCACACACACACACACACACACACACACACACACACACACACACACACGCACACACATACACAAACACACACACACACACACACACACACACACACACACACACACACACACACAAAATTAAAACCCGACGCACATGCACCAACACTCACTCGCACACACGAACACTTACACACAAGCACACTCACACACACATAAACACACACACACACACACACACACACACACACACACACACACACACACACACACACACACACACACAAGCACTCCTTAGTGGGGACACTGGAGGCCTAGCGCGTATCTCTGTGTTGGTCGTATAGACGCGGGAAAATAAACATGGAGGGCGCGCTGACGGACGGGCCTGGAAACATGAACATCAGGCGCAGCGCAGAGCAGTGTCCATTTATCACCCCCGCCAAATGGGCCCTGTTCCCTCCGACAAATTGGACCATGTGTGTGTGCGAGTATGTTGTTTTTTGTGCGCGTGTGTGGGTGTGGGTCGGTGTGGATTATGTTTGCATACCTGTTGCATAATTTGATCCTTTCTGTGTGTGTGTGTGTGTGTGTGTGTTCATGTATTTGTGTATTTTTTTCTGTGTGTGTTTGTGTGTACGTGTGTTTTAACATGTGTGTGTGTGTGTGTGTGTGTGTGTGTGTGTATCCTGCATGTATTTGTGTGTTTTTGTCTGTGTGTGTATGTGTGCGTGCGTGCACGTGTGTTTGTGCGTGTCTGTATGTGTGTGCGTGCACACGCTAGACAAGCGTCTGGCTCCTATGCGAGGTCTCCGCAGAGGCAGCAGATCTATCATTCTCTCTGCGTTTACCTGCGCGCCGCATGCCCAGTGTAAGCAAACATTTATCATTGCATGCAAATCGGCCTATCAGGGCCCCCTGCCTCCACAAAGACCCCATTCACCGCATGCGGCCGGGTCATAACACGATACCCCGGATTACACGCTTATTCCAGGCATTGTGCTGTCACTCACAGTCCCCAAGACCCTACTGGACCCTCCTCTCCTCCACCCAACACCACTAGACCCTCCTCTCCTCCACCCAACACCACTAGACCCTCCTCTCCTCCACCCAACACCACTAGACCCTCCTCCACCCAACACCACTAGACCCTCCTCCTCTCCTCCACCCAACACCACGAGACCCTCCTCCACCCAACACCACTAGACCCTCCTCCA
>NC_044053.1:10485007-10492507 GCF_902167405.1 Gadus morhua
GTGCTTAGCGAGGGCAGGGTCTGACAGCCACACTTGGCCTTAACATAAATTACTCACCATTGAAAGTGACATCGCTGAGCCTTTTTGAGTGTTTCTGCATGTGTGTCTGGAAGTGTGTGTGTGTGTGTATGTGTATAACGGTGCTCAGAAAAAATGGCCAGAGGAGATTTACGAGGGGGCCCCGCACAGCGTAATTTCTCCAGTGCTTAGAAAGATGGTTTGCTAATACTTAGTGATTCCTGGAGGTTTTTACAATCAAAGGAGACCTCATAAATCAGCCCCCAAAGTAATGGCCTGGTAATCTTGTACTGCTGGACCAACTGGCCCAAGTTCAGAACGCTCTACGCTCGGAGCCCTTCTAGAATACGTAGCTCAGAGCGAAGCAAAGAAAAGCTATGAAAAAGTCGTAGCAAGGAATTTGATTGATTAGGTATTGTTTAGTCTATTGGTGAACAGTAAAATCATCAACACACTAACTCAGTCAGAAATGCACAATAAAGAAAAAATAATAATGGTCATCTTGACTAGGGCTAGAAGAAGGCAGGAAGGCCGCTAAACTCTACAACCCGAATCAGTTGTGTGACCATTCAACAACTGATGTTAATTATCTTTGCTCCGATTTCATGTCAAAGTTTGGCCCCCATTAAAACCTGAATCAGGTAGCCTACTAGCAGAACTATCGCAGCGTGACACGTTTTCAGTTGACGATCAATGTTGCGCAGGACTGCAGAACCAACAAATTAAATGTGTTTGTCAAAGCCCCGCTGACGAGCGGCTAGCTGGCGTGGTGCCGATCACCGCTTTTCTACTCCACGAGCCGCTGCCCTGCGTGTGTCGCAGAAACACCACCAGTCCTGAATCACTTCCCCGAGGAAATGTTCAAAAGAGCGTGTCCACGCCCGTCGCGACATGCAACACCGAGCAAAAAGGAAGAGGCAATTAAAGCTGCTTTCCTGCAGGAAAACCCCGCCGTTTTATGTGGGAAGAATACCTTTTCCCATGTGATGTGTTCAGCTTGCACAAAGAAAAAGTCGTTTTTATGTGTTTGTCTGTCAAAAAATAAACTTTGGTTGAGTCGTAAAGTGTTATGGGGTGATCGGGGCAAAATATGCATCTCATTGTCATCTTTTAAGGTTCTTCAGTTGTTGTTGACATAGTTTTGGCTATGGCTATATATTTATGTAGCTTTCATTAAAAATGCAATTCATTAATATTCATTATAATACTAATTATAATTCATTATCATTTTCGGAGGAACAAATCAACAGCAAATAGGTGACGCAAGCCTAAATAGAGTGTGACGGGTCCAGTAGACGGAAGTAGCCTGCCGCTGCGGGCTCTCCACATATCTTGTAATTCGAGCGTGTTTATCATCAATTTTACTTCGTTTGAAAATAATCAATTAAAACATTTAGGACCATTCAGCCTATTTAAAAGCTAAGCTTTCATCACGATTCTCGGAATAAGTCCTGCTGGTTCGATTGGTTCTGGAATGAGCGATCAAGGATTAATGAAAACAAAACATCGTTGAAGGAATAAACGATCGGACACGTCTTCGAGGTTTTGGGGGCCAAGTTCAGCCGTGAGGGTTTTTCCGTTCCTATCCGGCCTACCGACTACAGAGGATGAACTCGAGAGCTCCATATCAAGTAAGCAAGATTGTATACGCCCGTGTGTGTGTGTGTGTGTGTGTGTGTGTGTGTGTGTGCGTGTGCGTGTGCGTTCGTGCGTGCGTGTCCGTGTATGTGTGGCGCGCGCATAGCATTTGCTCATTACATTTATTTCTGAAAAATACATGGGAGGTAAAATAGTTGTAAGTAGGCTACAGGCCTATGTTTAGTCTGACTGATCGTTGCAATTCTCGGTTTTCAGTTTATTGGACTATTGGGAATCTTGGGAATCCTGCGGCTCTGGAATACTTAATAAATCAAATATTTGCAAAATGTCCAGGCTCCACGCGTATATGTAGCGTATCTATTTTGTGATACTGTTAGTTATTTCTCTCTGAAGAGAAGCCTGCTCCAGCGGGACTGGACTGTGGTAACGGAGTGCCACGGTGGTCTAAGGAATCTCATTTGACTTCCCAGAGGTTAGCACCGGTGTCCTGTGTGATCCCAGAGGATGCAGCGAGTGTTTCTGGAAGGGCTTTCAGTGTGTATTTTAGAGTGGACGCCGGACACACACACACACACACACACACACACACACACACACACACACACACACACACACACACACACACACACACACACACACACACACACACACACACACACACACACACACACACACACACAGCCAGGGCATTGCTGCCCCTCAAAAACAACCTTCTACAGTCTCTACCTCTCTCCCTCTCTGCCTCCAGGGACAGCAGGCCCCTGCCTCCCAACATTTATGCAAAGTCAATAAGCCCTAATTGTGGGATCGTGTTACAGTCTAAATACTTCTCGGACCCATTAACAACTGTTGTTAATTATAAGCGCTGCGGTGGGGGCCCCGCCACAGGCACAGAGTGTGTGAATGGAGGCGTACAGAGGGCAGCTATGTTTTTGTATAGCTGTGTGTGTGTGTGTGTGTGTGTGTGTGTGTGTGTGTGTGTGTGTGTGTGTGTGTGTGTGTGATTTCTGTGATTTTCTGTATGTGTCAATTCATTTTAATTCAATCTTTTTGCTTAATGCGCACACACACAGAGACATATATACGCACGCACGCACGCACGCACGCACGCACGCACGCACGCACGCACGCACGCACGCACACACACACACATATGCATCTACTTGCTAACATGCCACACACATTACACACATTACTTTCGACACATACATCCACGCACATCCCCAAGGGTCCGTCTTGCTGATTAATTCTTGTCTCCTCTGCCCTAAAAGGTAGCAATTAAAGGTGAAATGTCGACTTTTTAGAAGTAATTTCTAATGGTGATGAACACTCGCCACATGAGGAAGATGAGGTATGGATGATATTATCTAGAAGTGAGATATCTTGGTTAGTTTCTCTGGTACGCCCCCATTCAATCTTTAATGGTGCTTCATGAATATAATGGCTGGATACTTTAATTCGATGGAAAATATAACCAGATGTCCATCCTTTCTCTCTTTCCCTTTCTCTGTCTCTTGGGGAATGTAAGGGGTAAGATATGGCCTGTTAGGGTATGTGTCTGGGTTTGTGCGTGTGTCTGTCTGTCAGAAGGTGCTGCTTTATTGAATAGTGGCTGTTTGCTTAGTGAAGACCAAGCTAAGACAGCAGTGACAGGTGCCACTGTCAGGGGACTGGGCAAGAGGATGTCTCCTTTGACCCCAGTGGGAGCCTGGACAGCTGCGTCTGTACGTGGGGACTTTCTTCAGCCTGTGTGTGTGTGTGTGTGTGTGTGTGTGTGTGTGTGTGTGTGTGTGTGTGTGTGTGTGTGTGTGTGTGTGTGTGTGTGTGTGTGTGTGTGTGTGTGTGTGTGTGTGTGTGTGTGTGTGGATACCACAGCTCGACAGCTTACAGAGAAAGTGCTTAGAAGTCTCAGGCGAGACAGATAGATGGGTCGTAAAATAATCTGAATGGTAATTTATTTTCGAATGGTAGCATTTAGCAGGAGCAAAGTGTGCTGCTTGGGTGTATTTTCTGATGCATGGAAAGCTCCAGCAGCTGTCGGGCTTGGCCTCAGAAGGCCCCGGCATCAGCGGCCCCGGAGGATGGGTGGATGAGTGCTGGGAGAGGAGAGGAGAGGAGAGGAGAGGAGAGGAGGCGCGTGGGAGAGAGCGATGTGTTTATTAAGGATCCCACAGCCACAGCAGAGCAAATCACTGGCTCCTCTTCTAGTCCCGGCTGGCATCCCCATCTCCCTCTGTCTCTTTGTCTTTCTCTCTTTCTCCCTTTCTCTCTTTCTCCCTTTCTCATCTCCTCCCTTTCTCTCTTTCTGCCTCTCTCGATCGCTCCCTCTCTCTGTTCATCCTTTTCCGTGTCTCTTTTTTGCACTTAGGTGCAGCAACTAGTTACTCGCAGCTGGTTTCTCATCGACTTTGTTTGTACAGTAGACCTCTATGTATTGATTACCTGTTTTTCCATCTGCGTTCGTCCTTCGAGTTGGAACGTAGTTTAGACACATTTCTAAGGTTCGACCATGTATTTCCGACATTTCTTCATCCACCTCTTCATTTCTTCATCCCCATTTAGATGACGGATATATTCTGGCTGTGGTGTGATATATCAATAACCTTAGGAGGATATTATACTGTCCGGGGGATGGATGTTGTGAGTTTCGCATTATTAGATTTATCGCTACTTTTATATATACAAGGGAGCGTTCACCAGAATGAATCATGCTTTTGATTGGGTCTCCCTTGTTGCAAAAGCGTGTCATTTATTTCCTTGTATGGAACATTGGAATTATTGAAACCAACCATCAGGTTTTCTAAATAATTATGTCATATTTCAATGTTTTATAATAATGACACACACGCACACGCACACGCACACGCACGCGCGTGCGCCCGTGTCATTTTTTTTATGTTGCAGAAGATCAGATAAGCTGCATTTGACTGCAGGAAAATAAACCGTTAAGTCCCAGGATGACACCTGAAACTCTACACACATACCGCTGTAGTGGTCGAGCTGACATTACTTTTCCACTGGCACCATCACAAGCTCTTTGTTTACTCATTGTTTTGACAGATAGAGAAGAAAAAAGAAAAAGGAAGAAAAAAAACGACCCCTTACTTACTTGGGTTGAATTTGGAAACCTTATCCCCAGAGCACTTCAATTCTTAGTTGCTCTGATATTGGCTGCGTGTGTCTCAATTGTTCCCAAGTGTGCGCTTCTTTTGGATGAAAGCATCTGCTAAGTGAATACGTGGAAACATAACCCACAGGGTTGTGCGTTGTGTGTTGTGCGTGTCCCACTGCAGACCCACAACCACGGGACGTGTGTCACGTCGCGTTGCGCTCTTCCTTTTATTCCTACTGCTGGCGTTTCACGACATGATGATAGACGCCATCCGATCGTTGTTGTAAATCATCAAACTCACCATACTTAAATCTGTGTTTCAAATTAGCAGAACGTGTAAACTCCGTAGTGTAACGGTGTTAAGGCAAGACTGTAAACGTCTCTGGAATTTTTCTCACACTCTTAGTCACGCGTGTGTGTGTGTCTGTGTGTGTGTGTGTGTGTGTGTGTGTGTGTGTGCGATGGCATTGATGAAACAATGCCAGTCTTCATCAAAGCGAGAGCCCCCACACCCCCCCAGCCGCCTGGTATGGAAACCATGCAGCCAGGATAGATTAGCTGTCTTCTTGGGGGGAAAACCCCCCCACAACTCGACGGCTGCCAAGTGATATAAAAACATGGAGTTTGGGGTGGAGGCTGGATGGGGGGGCGGTGGGTGGTGTGTGTTGGGTGGGGGGTCCTTCCATGGTAAAATGCCTTGGAAGAGATGTTGGTAGAGTCAGGCACGTCCCTCCCCGCGGGAACACAGAGGCCTGGGCTGCTTTTAGACGGGGTCATGGATGGAAAATGTTATTCTATAGGGGTGACAAATTGCAGGTATCTCTTGGGGCTTCGGGTTATCGTTTCAGGGCTGCCTGCCAAGTGACAAGAGGGGAGCCGGCCCAGCTTTGACTGACGACGGCACCTGATCATGTTGAAAAAAGAAAACTGAATGAACAGGGGGGTCCACCAATCACAAGAGGTCTCTACGCAGGTTGTCCCGCCCATTCGGTTGGTTTTGCCCAATGACAGAAGTGTTCTTTCCCATCAACAAGTCGATCTAATAAGATGATGAAGGATGTGTGCTGTGCTAGCCACGCACACGCACACGCACACGCACACGCACACGCCAACAGAAAGACTATGTATTAATGCCATTGCCATTAACCACTCCACTAATGGTTAAATCACAAATCCAAAAGAAGGTTGGGACAGTTGGGACTGCAGCAAGACGCCAGACTCCAGCATTAAGGTTCTCTGAGGTTTTCGACTATGAAGAAAAGTGTATATCAGTTGTCCTGTGATCCTGCTGCTTTCTGTTCTCCTTTGTCTCTTTTCATTTGGCCAAACCGCAAGGCTCCCTGATCCTGCTGGTTGAGACACGAAGCTGTAAACCTTGTGTAATTTGGGAGGCAAGTGCGCATCGAAGCCACCACATGCACTCTGACGCCCCCTCCCTTCCCCACCTAACCCTAACCCACCCCCCACACACACACAGCGATTAAGACAAGTGGAGCTCTCAGATTCTCGCCCTTTATCTCTCGCTCTTCTTTCTCTTTCTTCTCACTGGGACACACACACACACACACACACACACACACACACACACACACACACACACACACACACACACACACATACACATACACATACACATACACACACACACAGGCACTTGAACCATGCAAACTGCAAATTGGGCGAAAGCAGATACAGGTTAAGAGATAGATAGATACATACATCCGCATACAACCACACATACAGACAAATGCTTGGCTCCCCCCCGCGGCCCCACCACAACCAGCCATGTGCGTAATGCGAACACCAGTGGTGTGTTTGCATGCTAATTGCCTGTGGGGCTCTTCCAGTCCGGGCTCCCCAGACAGACCACCCACGAAGAGGAGAAGCCGTGCATTCATCTCCATCTCAAAAAGGCATGTCATTATCTCGCCGGCTGCAGACCATCAACACGGGGACAACACTGGACGCCTGGCAACAAGGCCGATGTATTGTATTGGTGTGTACCAGAAGCACAGCTTCATGACTCGTTTCAGTCGATGTTGTTGTTGTTTTGATGGCTGTGCTCTCTTGGCTTAGCTTTTGCCATACTTTCCTCTCCCAGGTTGTCCTGTCACACTTGAATTGACCGCCAGAGGGGAGGATCCGGGGGGGGGGGGTTAGGGGCTGAAAGCTCATTGGAAATAGATGGTGCTTGATGGCTTAGAAAAAAGAACCTGCACTGCCCCAGCAACCAGGATGAGGTGGATGAAAGGGTGTGAGCAGCAGGGGGTCTGGGGGGTCGGAGGACTCCATCCCTGGCTCCTCTTTCGCCCACACATCATTACACAGCGCCGCAATGTAAACCTCACCACGGGAGGCCTGTTCGCCTGTGTGCTTTTCTATTAGATGGGAACTTGTGACCCACGGGGCGGTTACTCAGGACGTTTGCACCTTTTCAATTAGCCAATCTAGAATATAGCTTTAAATATATGACGGGGAAAAACATTATAGGGTTTTTAAGACATCTAATATAGAAACACTAAATACACAGACACACAGACACACACACACATACACACACACACACACACACACACACACACACACACACACACACACACACACACACACACACACACACACACACACACACACACACACACACACACACACACACACACCCTGTAATAGAAGCAGAAGATACCCTCAAGCATGAGTGCACAAACCAAGTGGTTGGATCTTTTGTTTTTGAGAGAGATTGTTGTTTGTGTATATTCCTTTTCTCTTTGAGC